>NW_011912153.1:0-1825 GCF_000151845.1 Pteropus vampyrus | reverse complement strand
AGAGAGACAGAGATAGAGACAGAGACAGAGACAAAGAAAAAGAGAAAATAAAAGGACAAAGCATACTATGTTTTTCTTTTCAAAGCAACTTTGATACCCCCCTTGCGCCAGTAAGTTATGACTTCCTCCCAACTTGCTTCCTTGGTGGGAACAGCAGTTCCCAAGCCAACTGGAATGACGGGAGGGGGGATGGGTGTGAGAGTCATTTGATGGTTTGTCAAGATAGGCACTCCAGCACCTCATTCTTTTAAAAATGTTTTTAGATAAAAAAAAGCTTTGCTGCTTCAACAAAAAGAGGTACCAATATTCTTACAGAGAAGTAAAAAAACTTCATACCAAAGGATAGAGGATAACATTGCTAATATATATCATTACGAACCCTAATGAATGAAAATATTCACATTTTTCTGTGATTTTATGCTTGGTTATGAAGCGTTTCAAGAGGAAGAAATGAAAGAGACAAGCACTGTGGCTGGCACTGTTACTCTGACATTACAAATAACTGTATTTATGATGGTATTATACAGTTCATATATTTCTCTATAATAGTGCCAATAAAAAGATGGCATTTTCCCAGAGTCTGCTCTCTGCCCGTGTTTTATGTCTTACTTTTCTCAAGGGTCTGTGTGCTCTTAAGCAAAAAAGCTAATTTTTCACAGCATTAGAGGGGAAGGAAAGTTGGCTTTCTGTCTCTCTAGCACCCGATCGCTATTTTCCAGTGAGTCCTCATAAAGGCAAAATCTTGCTCTTTTTCTTTAAAGGGAAATGCCACACACACGCGCCCGTTACTCACAGCTCACGTTTCTCAGAGGTCTCACTACCTAGCCAGGACCTGGGCTTTGTTTATGTTCCTTCAATTTACCTTCATGACAAACAGGAGACAGGCACCCTGGTGGTGTCCACTTGGGGGATGAAAAGACTGAGATTCTTAGAGAGTAAGTTCCCCACAAAACACCCACAAAGTCAATGCTGCAGACAATACTCTTGCTTTTCTCTCCTTTGCTCGCTGTTAAGGCTGTCACTGCTCCTGGTGGGTGACTACCCTAGCTGGCAGCATAGCTTCAGGCTCCGAGCCTTTAACCAGGCACACATGCTCTTTCTGGATGGGATGGAAAGGCCAGTTAACGTCTATCCAGAACACTTCTTGGAGTCTTCTTCCATGGGTCTAGCTGTGTGACCTTGAATAAGTAACTTACCCCACCTGATTATCAGGGTTTTTTTTTCAATCTATAAAAGGGAAATCTCGTAGATTAATATGGGTACAGAATGTGAGCTTAAGAAATATGACTCATTTATTTTCAATAATATTCACTAACCCTCTGTTAGGTGGCTGGCGAGATGCTGGGTGCCGAGGAAACAGCAGTACCAATGACAGAGCCCCAACTCCCATGGAGCACAGAGTCTGGCGTGAGAGACGAACACACAAATCAACCCGCCCAGCTGACTCTGGTTGCTTCTTTGACGTCAGTGCCATATTGTAATCTCTAAGACTCTGACCAGCATCTAAAGCACTAACAAGCAAAATAATTCCCAAGCTATCTAGAAGCATTTCATCCTAAATACTCTTTTCTAAAACGAAACAAACAAACGAATGAACAAAAAAAAAAACTCATAGAAATCCGCAGGGCTTCTGATGGGCAATTTAAAGAATAAATCATGGATACAGGAATCTAACATACCTTTGGGCTATCATAAAAAGATTATCATGTCAACAAACTACTCCTCCTGTTGATTGATAGCTTTTATAAAAACTGTGCACCTGTATAGTCTATGCACCAATCAGCAAAACTGAAATGTAGGGAGGCTCATCTGAGCCTTGAATGAC
>NW_011912152.1:0-1578 GCF_000151845.1 Pteropus vampyrus | reverse complement strand
TGGGAAGGGGGCAGCGGGGACACTGGGAAGCCAGCCCCCCGCCCCCACCTGACCCCCAGAGCGAGGGAGGGAGGGAACTGCTGTGTCGGCCCGAAGGACGGCCTTCAGCTAAGGCGAGTCCGATGGCAGAGACGAGGACATTTCAGAGCTGATGTGAGAGATGGGAAAATAGGGAATAAAAGCACTAAGGAAGGGGCCATCCCCTCGAATGGCAAAGCTCCCGAGACAAGGCGGACGCCGGGAAAGGGAAGAAAGCCACCGGCCATTCAAAGCAGGGTAGCTGGAAGGCTGGGAACGGGGGGTAAGTCCCACTGCCAGAGGAAGTGGGGATAAAAGACCAGAGATGGAGCTCCCCGGAGAAAAGGGAAGATGAGTGGGAGGCGAGACCTTGGCGTCGATGGGTTAGGCCCAGGTGATCGCCCAAGGAAGTGCGGCCGAGAGGCCTGCCTGCCCCAGCTTGCGGGGGGAGAGGGGGGCAGGAAGGAAGGGGTGGGGATCGTAGAAGGGAGACCACGGTGAGGTTAGAAGGGGCGCGGTACTGATGTTACTATAAGGGGCCAATCTAATGACAAAATAAGCTTTGCGGGGGAGGTGGGGGCCACCAAGGGCCCAAAATTGCTTGTTTGTCTTCTGTGGATGAATTGAGAGACACGAAAACCCCTGAGTTCAATCGAGACGGCTTCAGGCACCATCTCGGAGGGTTTTCGCCATGATCTTGTATTTCCTGAAACGTTGGGAATCTGGAGTGACGTCAGGTGTAAAAAAACTTTACAAGTGGGGTGGCGGTTCTGTGCCAAGGGAGGACGGGAGGAGCAGAGACTGGCAGAGAGGACGGCTCAGCTGTGTAAAAAGCGCCTTTTTACTGCGACGTAGCAACGGCCTGCCGCCTCGATGGTGGGTTCGGCGGGGGGACCGCGAACGTGCGGTGCAGGGGGTTATGTCTCAGGGATCCTCACAACATTTTAAGGTGTTTTAACAGCTCTCAAGTTCAATCCCGAAGCAGCCATCGCAGCAAGGCTGAGTAATGGCACCGCTCCGAGACGGAGCCTCTTCCGAAGTTGAGAGGAGAGCTCGCTTTAAACGGTCCTCCAGCTTGCAGGCTCGTCGGCCGTGGGAAAACGCTCCATCCTGTTACGCGTGGCGAGCCGGGAGGATGGCAGAGAGGGTTTGGATGGCGGGAACAAGGCTCGCCTAAGGCAGCTCGCCCTGCTAAATGAGGAAACTTTAGTGTTTTTCTCGCTCCCGTCTTTTAAAGTGTCTATGTGTTTAATGAGATGTGGGCAAAATTGCTTGTGTCTCAGATTTTCTTAGCAGCCTATTTTCCAATGTGTGCCTCTGTTGGAAAAAAGAGGTAGCCTGAAGTTGATGGACTTTTCAGGGTTATCCAGAGACTAATGTCTGTGTGTCTGTCTGATTTATCCATCGGTCTAGTAAGGGGGCCCCGGGGCCCGGGCATTCAGACAGGACAGGGCTACACATCTTTTCCTTGGAGAAACCAGTCTTGAACGGGGGCGGGGTGGTGGTGGCTTTGATCCCTGGTACAAGGACCCGGATACCATTATGCTAATGGAATAGAAC
>NW_011912151.1:0-1419 GCF_000151845.1 Pteropus vampyrus | reverse complement strand
AATTAAGTTTACTGGGGTAACATTGGTTAATACAATAATATAATTTTAAATGCCTCTTCTACCTTGAGCCCCTTTTACTGTTAGATTTATAACAAAATTTTTAATAAAACCGTATAATAAACTTTTTTTCTGTAAAGTGCTCACTGATAAGTTTGTTAAGCTTTGTGGACTATTCAGTCTCTGTTTCAATGACTCCATTCTGCCAAGGAAGCTCAAAGGCAGCCAGAGATAATATGTAAAGGAATGAGAACAGCTGTGTCCCAATGAAACTTCATGTACAAAAACGGGCAGTGACTGTGGGTTGCTAATCCCTGAAATAGTTGATAATAAAATCCAAAAACATAGAATAATTAGCAAAATTCTTAATATTGATAAATACCATCAACGTCTTTGAGTTTTAAATATGTAAAAGAGAAAATATTCTAAACGCATAGTTTTGTAGATAGTGCCGCGTTGGATTCAAGTTCTCTGCTGACATAGTTTCCCAACGGCTACAGGGTATAATTCGTTGTAAAGTTTGCACATCCATACCTGGTCTTGCCTGGCGCATGGTAATCATTCGGCTATTGCAGGCTCTGGCACACATGAGTTACACAGAATGCCAAGTGCAAGTAGAAGAGAAAATGATTTAAAAAAAATTCCTTGACATTTCCTGGTGCCCATTCAGGCAAAATAGCAATACTTTATATTTCCTGATTAAAGATTCACCTGCATCAACTCAAGAAGTGACTTGCGAACTTATCTCAAAATTAGTCAAAAAAGGACAATCAAGGTATTTCGGCACATATGCGTTGCCAAAGTTCTGTGTGAGTTGATATGTGGTTTGGGAGATATGATTGAGATGATAAAATGTTTGAATTTCTGTCACATTTCAAGGGTTTACAGAGGTGTCAGGACAGACTATTTGCAATAAGGATCATCTTGATCCCAGTAACCTGGTGACATTGTCTTCATGTGCTGTTTCATATGAGTTTGTCTTTTCTCCTCTAATAGGATCTTGGAAGGCAAAAATGGTGTCTAATGCTTCTTATCCTTAATGTAGCGATTAGCACTGTGCAAAGCACATAGTGGGTACTCAGTGTTTATTTCGGAGTTTATTGAACACCCAAACTGTTCCAGTGCCTGATACATAGCTGGGGAAGTTTAGAGAGGCAGGAGGTGGACAGTAGTTAGACACAAAAGCCAGACAGCCTGTGTTTTAATACCAACTTTGTCATTTCCTAGCTGCGTGACCTTACAGAAGTCATGTCACCTCCCTTGTGCTTAAGTTTTCTTATCTTTAAAAGGGGGATGATAATAGTACCAAGCTTATAGGGTTGTTGTAAGAAATGAATGAGTTAATGTGTGAAATCCATAGACTGGTGCCTGGAACATGATATATGCTATATGTGTCAGCTACTCTCATTAATCCATGTTACA
>NW_011912150.1:0-2155 GCF_000151845.1 Pteropus vampyrus | reverse complement strand
CAAAACAAAACAAAACAAAAAAACAAATAACAAGATGATCTTCATTCTAAAGCAATAGAAAAAATAGTCAAAAAGAGTCCCGGATGCAGTGTGAGAACAGATCTGCTGTCTGGACCTTCCAGACGTAAGTGAGATGCATACTCCGTGCTTTCTGATGCCGTGGAGCCAAATGCACTATTGCCAAAGCAGAGTATCAGACAGAGATATTTATAAAAAGAGAGGGGAAAAGTACAAGAAATAAAGAGAAAGAAAAGCTCAAAGAAGATAGTGGAATGCAAGGGTAATAATGGATCAGAAATAGTGATGGCACAAAATTAAGACCTCTCTGAAGGAAGAGAACAAAAGCATCACCCAGAATAGAGAGAAAATATTATTTCTCCAACTGAGTTCTATGGAAATTAGTGCCAAAAAATATGAAAGGTGCCAAAAAAATGAACTCTAGTGTTCTGTGGTTATTGGTTATTTGGAAACTTGGATAATATCTATATCTCAACTATACCCAAAGACATTGCTTTATCACATCTGTGATGTTCTTGGTGATAAGCAGAATAGCAAAGTCATGAGAAGTGGAACTCCACTTATGAATTGAGAGACCCTAGGTTCAAATCCCAGGTCTTCTACTTGCCTCAGCAAGGCCCCTGACTTCTTTAAGCCTCGATTTCCTCCTCTGTCAAAGAAGAAAGAAAGAATAATGATAATAGGGCTTATTTTGTAGGTTGTTGGGAGAATTAGATGAGATATTTTCTGTAAAACATATAACTTAATGCTCAGCATATGGAAAACAAAAAATCTTAATATTGAAGATCCAGCATTCAAATCTCCTCTGGGAGTTCTGTAAGCAGAGTTTTTATCTGGCTACTCAAATGGATTTTAGAGATTAGAGGTTAAATGAATGCTGAATTTCTGACCAAGGCAACATGGTGCCTGGGCCTGTGGTTGAATGTAAATAAGTATAATCTTACCAGTCCTATGGTGAGTTGAGAGGATTCAGTGAGATTACTTGCATAAAGGGCTTAGTGATTTGATGGGCAGTAGTAGGTATGGCCATTGAATTGGGACAGAGATGGAGTGACAGGCAATATAAATGAGATGAGTTGGGTTTCTTAGCCCCTTATGTTACTCTTTTCACAAGCTTTCAATATCTGCTTTGCTGAGATTTGTATGAGCTCTGGGATTTGTACAGGCTCTAGGATTTGTTCTGTATCTGTTGACTCAGGTGGGAAAAATTCTTACTGCCGGCAGTTGGCATTGTGAAGGAAAGATGGGACTATCTGGAAGAGGTGGTGAACCCCCAGAATGGAAATCAGAAGGCCAAACCTGCACTGCATTTTTCCCAGGGTTGAAAAAAAGCCCCATCTTCATTCTTTTTTAAAATTGAGAGGTGAGGAAATAGATATATATAAAAAAATAATCTTTTTTATTTAGAAATAATTACAGACACAAAGGAAGTTACAGGGATAATATAGAGAAGTCCTGTATACTCTTCATCAATCTCCCTGCCCTGCCCCCAGCTGGTTACATCTTAGGTAACTATAATACAATTTCAAAACCAGGAAACAGAATGGTATAAAGGGTATGTATAGTTCTATGTCATTTTATCACATTCATCACCACAATCAAGACACAGAACTTAAGATTTTATTTTATCTGTTTTTTTCTCTTTTCCAGAGACAAAATAAACATAGTACCCATTACCATGAGCATTAATTTAGTAATTATATCTCAACTTTTACAACTCGAGGTAAGCATCAACCAAAAATAGTTACTTCGGTGTTTTGATATCACAATTCAGGAGTTTTATAGGTTCTGAACATTTCTTCCATGGTTGCAGTGTCCTTCACCTTCCCTCTTTGTAAATCTGGTCTCATATGTAAATACTTTGGAAAGTAACTTTACATTCTAATTCAGTTCCTCTCCTCTGTCATCATTTATGATTGCATTGGTGGGAAAGTATGTGTTTTACAAAAGGCAAAATGTGCTGAAGAAAGGCCAAATGGTGAAACAGATCCCATTTTAAAAAGCCATAAACAAGCTTACAGCGGTAAGTGGTGACATGAATAAATTGTTTTTGCAAGAAAATTCAGACTTAATATCATTACTAAGCCACAGCTGAAAGGCATAACTGTATTTCAACTGGTAGTAATGACTGGCACCA
>NW_011912149.1:0-959 GCF_000151845.1 Pteropus vampyrus | reverse complement strand
TTGTTTGAAATTATGGCACTAAAATGTGTTTCCACTTAGGATTTTACAAAACAAATGCTTTGGAGATTTGGAGAAGGGTACAGCATGGAAAGAAAGAGCTTTCAAATTTTATTTTGGCTTTTGGTTCTCTGTACTCAGAGGAATTCGGTCCCAGCACACTGTGACACTCACATCTGTCGAGCCTCTTTTGGATTCATCTCAGTCTTGACTAGAACATTCAAAAATGCCCAGGAGGGTTTTGTTCCTCTGAAAAATGAACCTGCTTCACTCTGAAGACACTTCTTAAAATATCATTACTTTCTCGAAATGTTACTAGACTAAAATATGTTATGAGCTATACCTTGGACTCCCCTGCTCAAAAACTGTGAAAGTACAGAATTAGTCAACTGATCAAAAATGTATTTGCAAGTGGTTTTGTCTCAAGATATTCTTTCCTACTTTATACTGAATGACCTTCAATATAACAGATAAGAAAAGTAAGTGTGTGTGTGTGTGTGTGTGTTGGCAGGGGTGCAGGGTGGGGTGGGGGCTTCGTTGAGGTTGGTATTTTTCCCCCCGTACCTGGGCCCGAATGAAACAGGATTCATTCATTCATTGCTCCATCTCCACACTATTCACAGAGGGATGAGGGGAGGGAATAGGAAGCTGTCAGAATTTTGAGAGGAGGAAATGAGGAGGGAGCATGTGCGCTTTGAAAAAGTTGGTTCTGTTAAGAACACACACCATACTCTCAGAATCACTCCCCTATACCATTAAGCTTCAAAAGGCTGAAAGGTAGACACGTAAACAGAAGTTTTTTGTAGAGATTTATTTCCTAAATGTGTCATTCACGAAGGCCCTTCAGATTTTTTTACACATTCAAGAATCATTTTCCTGTTAGTTACTTAATCCTTGTTAGCAAATTTGACTCTCTTTTTTGAAAGAAAACAAATAATTTAATTTTGTTAAGGGGAAGTTTC
>NW_011912148.1:0-1647 GCF_000151845.1 Pteropus vampyrus | reverse complement strand
TGCTCACTCGATGTCCCGCTTCAAAGTCGACTCGAGTCATAGCAGGTTGGGTGCCCGTCGCGATGCGTTGTCACGGCGAAGAGTGTTTATGTTGTGTGGTGGGTTCACCTTTGGGGTGAACGGGTCTTAGACGATGTCCTGACGGAAGTTTCCGGCGACCACGTGGTGACTGGGGTTTGGCGTTTCTCGCTGTGTGTTGTTCCCTTGGTTCTGTTTTTAATAAGGTCCCCGTGCGTGCGGACAGAACGCCCCTCACCCCCAACATGTCCACGTCCTCGGACCCAAGAACGTGTCCCTTCAGTCTGCGAAAGGGAATCTGCAGATTTGATTAAGTTAAGGCTGTCGAGATGGGAGATTATCCCGGATTATGGGGGGGGGTGGATGTCACCCCAGGGACGCTCAGCTGGGGAGGAGGGACACAGGATGACTAGTGATGGGGGACCACAGCCCAGGGGTTTGGGAGCCTCTGGAAGCCGGGGCAGGCGCGAGAGCAGGTCCTTCTCTCCTGAAGGCCGTTCAGCTCTGGACCTCCAGGGCCGGAAGACTGAGTCTGTGTGTTTGGAGCCCCCAAATCTGCAGTCAGCGGTACGAGGCTCATCGACCGGCCCATCTCCGGCACCCGAGTTCGCCTCCCGGGGTCGGGCCTGGGGGGCCTGCCCGCGGCTCCGGTGGATGGCAGAGGGGGGACGTCACGTGTGAGCAGCTGCAGGATGATGGTCTCGGCCTGGAAAGCTTTGCGAATCGAAATATACGAACAGTGACAATCGATATTACACCAAATGTTTGCCAAGACATACAGATGCTTATACAACCGAACTGTCTACTGCGCTTTAAATGTCGCCAAGAAAAGCACATGGGATCGAAGGACAAAAACAAACAGAGCCCCCGAGGCGTCGATCTCTCTGCCGTCCTGCTTCGCGCGTCCGGCACCCCGGGAGCCAGAGCCCTCGTGCCGAATCCCGGGCACTCGACGGTCCCCCGTTTCCGTCCAGGCCCCAGCCTCGGCCTCGGGCGTCACGGCGACCCCTCGGCGCTCCATGCACGGAGCGTTTCGAAGCACTCACGCTCCCGGGGCCTCATAGACCGACTTCAGAAACGCACACGGCGAGACAGAGAAACGGAATAAAACGTGAAGTCGACGGTTCCTACCTGAGCGAAATGCCCGTCGCGCGAGCAGAGACGGGGGGCAGGTGGCAGGTGGACAGACGGACGGACAGGACCGAGAGACCTCGGGTCGTGGATCAGAAGGCGGCGGGGGCCCCTGCCGGACAAGGAGGGGGAGTCGCGAGAGAAAAGCTAAGGGCCGCGGATATACGCAGCGGACGTGGGCTAGACACACAGTAGGAATTTTCGTTTGGGTTTCGCCGTTCATATTCTGGAAAATTTGCTGAATCTCCGTGATTAAAAAAATCAGATAAGAAAAAGGCCACTTTCAAAGGAAAGAAAATCCGATCGACACTAGGTTTTAACCCTCAAGCCTAAATGCTACACAGTAACACAGCAACATTTATTCGTTTTGGAAGAAAACAAATGGTTTCTACGTGTGAGATTTACGAGCTCGATCACGTAAATAGGCAAATAATAGGCATCTTTAGAAATACGACGGGTTCGAATTCCGTATTCCATTTCCGAAAGAAGAAATTACTT
>NW_011912147.1:0-1852 GCF_000151845.1 Pteropus vampyrus | reverse complement strand
GCTCAGTTTGCTAAGACAATGGCTGGAACTTAGCCACAAAAAATATTTGCAGATTGAATAGATTTTAGGGAAGGAGAATTTTCCTTGGCACAGCATTTCATTTCTAGAAGACACCAGCTACTGGAATGGTCTTCCTTATACTGAGTCAAACCCTTTTTTTTATGGAAGTTTCTATTTATTAGATATAATTATGAGTTCCTGATATGGACAAAATAAACCTAGTCGCCTTCCAAATATTTTGAGACAGCTAACACTTCCCTTTTATGGATGTTATTTTTTTCCAGGAAGAAGGTAAGTCGTTCCTGAACCTTCTTTGTATAACATGGTTTCCCATCCCTTAATCGTTCTTATTGCTCTGTGTGCTTCCAACGCTCATATTTCTTAGAACGTGGTGTCCCGAACCAAACGTATCTCCAGGCGGAAGGTGATCTGAACACCGTAGCACAGTGTCACGGGAGTAGATGAGCTGTCTGAAAGAAAGCTGTTCAAGAAGCAATTATTTCAGTTTGGTCTGAAATCAATTAAAATCTTTGTTTTCTCAAAGTACGGGGAGGTCCTAGCTGACATCTGGGTTAAACATGTTAAATTTTTTTTTTTTTCAAAAATAAGATTATATTTTCCATTTTGCTCTCTATAGCAAGTCTTTTATTAGCCATAGAACAAAAATAAGACATTTATTATAAGAAAAGGGATTCCTTCTAAAATTATTTAAATCTGGTTTTAAAAATTCACATAGGCCTATCCAGATACGCACACGTCGGTCCCCGCACTTAGTTCTGAGGCCTGAGAGGGACACCGTGGTCCCCATGGCCCAGAGTCAACTCGGGCAGAAGGCCAGGGGAGGCCCCAGGTCAGCACGCGGCCCTCAGCGGGGACAGTCTAAGAAGCCAGTTAGGGAAGAAGCCACTGAAACACAGCAGAACACGATTGCCCAAGGTCCCCTCCGGGCTGCCAGGACACGGGGATTGCATGAACGTTGCTGTTGACACATGGAGAACTGGTTCCTGTCGTGTCCCCCGCCACTGTCCCCTGCACTCTCTGGGTGGGGGAGGAGGAGTGGGGGGAGGAGGCTCGCTCCCCGGAACGGAGAAGGGAAGAAGGGAGCAAAGTCACGTGAGGGTGCGGCCCTCCTCGCCCTCCTCAGCAAGCCAGCGGGCGGAGGGTGTCAGAGGGCATCTGTCCTGCACATCCCCAGGAGGCGACGGGAGATCAGAACGCGAGCCCAGCCAGCTCACTCACGCTCTGGGACTTGGGTTTCGAGCCACTCGCAGGTCTAGGAAGGCTAGCAACAGAAGTAGGGGAGCCCTCTCTGCTTGTCTGCACCCCAGTGGGCCAGGGCCCACCCCCCACCCTCCCTTCCAAGCTGCCATGCCCGAGCTTGCTCCAAACGTGGGTGTCATCACCCTCGGGGCTCGTGTGGCCAAGGTCCTCTTGGCATTTAAATGGACAGAGGCTGGGTGAGGCCCCCCGGCGGGGGATAGGAAAGGCTGACCCTGCCGGCCGTGACAGGGTCACACACGCCAGCAGCGGAGCGCAAGCCTGGCTCAGGCGGGGCAGGCGGGCAGCCACGTCCTGTTCTCGGGCACCCTCTCAGGAGGCCCCCCACCCCCTTTCCACGGCCCCCCACAGTGCTCCTGGGCACACCCAATGCTCCAGTGGTGTCCAGGGAGGTGCCCACTGCCTGCTGACCAAACGGGGGTCAGCAGAGTGGGTGTACTGGTCTCTCCCCATCGGTGGGTCTAGGGCCCCCCTCCTGCTCCTCTGAGGGTGAGGAGAAGCCCGGCTCGATGGGGTCCAGTGTGATGCAGAGGGAGGGGTCTTCCCTCCCGCCACGTGCCTGGCTCTGTCCAAC
>NW_011912146.1:0-1563 GCF_000151845.1 Pteropus vampyrus | reverse complement strand
GGGGCTGCTCCTTTGCAAGGACAGCCGCCGGCTAATAAACTGTCTCTTGGACTAGAGCACTCGAGTTGGGCCTGGTTATTTCGGTCACAACAGTGGCCAAAGGAGCAAGACAGAAGCGGTTATTTATTGGTGGTGCATAAGCACATTTTCTGCGATCCCCTCAGGACTGCCCTCTGCTCCCCTTCCCTCTCCCGCCCCTCCTGTCGTTCCGGACTCCCTCCTGCCTCCCTGCTCCCTCTCCTGCCGTCTCTTGCTCAGCTGCTCAGCCTACCGAGTCCCTGGGGGACGTCAGAACCAGAGCCCTCCTGCCAGCCAGTTTCTCAACTAAACCTCGGGAGGCAGAGGCACTGCTTTCGCATAGAGCCAGCGGGCCCTCGGCCCCGACCGGCCGGCCTCTCTCCTGTACTTCCCGTGGAAACCAGCCCGAGGGCACTTGCCCTTGACCAGCCCTGGTGCCTGTAGTGTTGTCCCCGGGAACCTGTGAGTACAGACAGTGTGTGGTGCCTGGTCTTGTTGTGTGGCACGAATGATTCTGAGACCCACGGAGCCAATTGAGATGAATTATGAGCCTTTATTAGCCGGCCGGGGACTGACTCTACCACGCAGGGTTAGAGGAGATCAGCCCCGGGTTTGAGAGTGAGGCAGTTATAAAGCCTAGAACAAGCAAGCAGATTACAGAAGCAGAAGTCGGCCATTAGCACAACACATCACCTAGTACCACACCCTGGTTAACAAGTAAGTGGATTACAGAAGCAGACATTGGCCATCTTTGTATCTTATACAATACCATACACCTCCTAAACCACACCCAAGCAAGTAGGACAACTTCTGGTAGCTAAAGATATTTCTTCCCTGTAGCTGACTTAGCTAGTTGGCTCACTTGAAAATTTTCCACCCTTAACAGATATCCACAACCATACCAGGGGCCGGTCGAAAAACTAGCCCCTGGACCCCGAGGTAAATCCTTGGGTATAGTATTAAACCCTTTTCCTAGTATGTCACATAGATCTATATTGAATGTAGTTTGATACACAGTCTGATGAACTGATATAGAAGCCCCTGTTTCTGATCTAATTAGCTCCCATCTGGCCTGCAAAGGTTGATGAGGGTTCCCTCTTACACTATGGAGAGCAATCAATCCAACTATCATTCAACCCATGAGAGTCTTGTGTTGAGAGGGTCTCCTGTTGGGCGGACATGCCATCTCTCGGTCTCTGGTGGTGGCTGAGCAGCCTTGCTGCGGGTGTGATGAATCCAATGACGTCTCCCAGCAACCTTGACCGCGGTGGGAGGGGTGAGGACGACAGGAAAGGGTCCGTCCCAGCGGGGCTCAAGGGCGGCTGGCTGTGTCTTCTTTACCCGAATCCAGTCACCAGGGGAGTGGCTATGAGGTTTAAGTGACTGTCCAGGGCTCTCCGGAGTGGCGGAGATTAAGTGTTGAATCTCCTTCCTTGCCGAGTGTAGTGCCTGTAAGGACTTAAGTAGTGAGAAATTGTGAATTTCAGTCGCCACTTTTACCCCTATCTTGGGCAGAAGAGGCGGCGGTCTCCCAAACGTGATTTC
>NW_011912145.1:0-1804 GCF_000151845.1 Pteropus vampyrus | reverse complement strand
GTCTATGCTTTTAAAAATCCCATTCAATCAGAATGACCGTAAGAACACTTCTACATCTAAGTCCTCTAGCATTCTGGGAAACCCTCTGCTCTCCTGCCCGGGCTGCCCGCTTCTTGTCATTCAAAACATGGAACAACATAAATAGAAAAGTAAATCTCCAGTGGGTCCCTCCAGCTCTGAGCTCCCCCGGAGGGCCCCCCCACTCGAACCTCATTCCAGCTCTGTGTGGGGAGTCCCCGCCTCCTCCCCCCTGCTCCGTGTGTCCCCTCTTCATGGCATGGATCATCGCCCAAGTGTCGCCTGTCCGCTTGCTTGTTTTTTCAAACAACTTTTCGAGTCGCGGTCGGCATACACGTTCGGAGCGCGTTTGATTCGATCGTTTCGGATGTATGTTTGCATCCGTGAAAACATCGGTGCCATCGAAATCGTGAACAGGCCTGTTATGGCTGAATGGCGCCTTTCAAAAACGTCATACGTTGGAGTCCTAACCCCCAAGAGCTCAGCTCGTGACCGTACGTGGAGCCAGGGTCTTGACGGAGGTGACCGAGTTAAAACGAGGTCACTAGGGTGGACCGTCACGCAGCAAGACTGCAGTCCTTATAAGAGGAGATTAGGACACAGACACACACAGAGGGATGACAAGGCGAAGATGCCGAGAGAAGACGGCCGTCTGTGCGCCAAGGAGAAGGAACGAGCCAGCTCCTCGGTGGTCCCTGCCGGCCCTCAGCATCCAGGCGACCGCCGGCCCGCGTCCGGCACCGTACGTCAGCTCGCATTTTCCGGAGTTTCATGGCACGAGGTCCTCCAGCGTATTTTTCTCGCTGACGTCTTTCACCCGGCATCACGTCATTCTCGTGCCCGTCAGTAGTTCACCCCCTTTTCCGCTGAGCACTGACTAGCCCGTGAATAGTTACGCCCCAGTGTTTCACTTCGCGATAGCCAAAGACTGGGGGGACGCCCCAACGTCCATTGACAGACCAGCGGCTATTTACTTGCATTTAATCTTTATCTCCCACTCGGAGTGGACGCTCCATGAGAGAAGGGACTTTGTTTATGGCCATTCCCACAGCACCCAGGAACGTAGTAGGTCTTCAATAAATAGCGATGGCATTCGTGATATAAAGGCTCATGGCTATGGAGGGGACATACCTGGGCCCTGCAGCCGGGCCGACCTCTGTGGCCCGAGCCATTGCTCTGTCTCTTGCACACATCCTCAGCCCCAGGTGGTAGGTTCATGGGCTCGTCCTCCCCCTGCCCGCCATCGTCCCCCCACCCCTCAAGGGCTCAGTCCTGGGCTGGACGGGCCTCATCCCTCTGGGAGCCTTTCCTGGCACTCCCTGCCCATGAGGACTCTCCCCTTGGTTCATGCTCTGCCCCTGGGGTCCAGCTGCCCAGGGAGCCTCGTCACTTAGTGTGCTCGTTTATCTGGCACTGTGCTGGAGGCCGGGGCAGACACGCCAGACCTCACGGTGCAGACGGAGAGGCTGAAGCTAGATGAACAGCAGGTCATCAGCCCCATGCGGGTCTGCAGTCCCACGCCGTGGAGGACAAGAGTCCTGAGATGAAGATCGTGGTGGGGGCAGTTAATTTCCTCTGGGAGGGGGGGTCTCTAACGGGGCAAACACCATGCGTGCAGGGCTGGAAGGGGACAAGAGGTTGGCCCATCGCCGTATCTGAAGAAGGGTCTGGGTGGCCACAGAGTGGTGAGCACAGCGAGGGGGCATCAGGGAGGGCGGGAGCTTAGACGTGGCCTTGCGGGCCTCAGACGTGGCCTTGAGGGCCGGGGCAAAGACTCGGTTCTTAT
>NW_011912144.1:0-2317 GCF_000151845.1 Pteropus vampyrus | reverse complement strand
TCCATCAAGGAGGGTTGCATGAGCTTGGGTGAGAAGTTTGGATTTTATTTTAACTGTAATGGGCAGTCATTTGGGCGCTTTAAGTAGGGTAAGATGTGATCTGATACAAGTTTTAAAAAGATTTTTTGAATTGCTTTGGAACACGTTGGTCTCCTTCTCTTCCAGGATTCCTCTGCCTGGGAAACCCCACAATTACTGAGTGAACTGTGTTTTTGGCTGAGAACTAGAACTGCAGCTTCTGGGGCTGGTCTTCTTGTGCCCCGAGAGGCCTAGGACTGTCTTCCCAGAAATGTGAGGTCTTCTTCCCTAATGTCACCACCATTACTGCTACCCTCCTCTCTATGACTTTGACATTTCTGGTTGTTGACAGCAAAGCCCTCATCCCTGGCCCAGTCGATCATATTCTACCCCACCCCTCCAAAGCCGTTGAGATTTATCCCTGATGAATAGGCAGCCTCGGACCCATGAATCCTTCAGCCATCCCAGGCCTGAGCACTCAGCCTCTCATAACTCTGTGTTAAGAATGTGGAGTGACACCTGAGACAGCCAGATAAAGGATGAAATAAGAAGCCTAATAAGTGAGATTGATGGCTGTCCTTGCCCAGACTGGGCTGAGGGAAGGGCAGAAGGACCCAGGTGAGTTATTACCTTTCCCAGAGAGTCTGGGGCTCGGGCTGGCATGGCAGATGGGCTTCTATCAATCCTTGGCTCATTCAGAAATCTCAATTCCAAGGTCCCAGGGAGACCCCTGCATTATGGTAGTCTGAGAATCTGAGAGAAAAGAAATACTTTGCTGGAGGCTACAGGTACGAAAAGGGAGGACAGAGCACTAGATGCTGGCATAGGCCTGGGGGAGGTGGGAGGCAGGAAATGGGAGCCTTATTGAGTCCCATTGGAGGCAGACAAGACTTTTTTTTTTTTTTTTGCATATGACAGAAAACTGAACCAAACTGGCTTAAGTCTAAAGAGACTTCAGTGGCTCCTGTAGCTGAATAGTTCCTCCTTCAGGTACAGCTCAATCCAGGTCTCCAGCACTGTGACCGGCCTTTCATATTTTGGTTTTGCCTTGGAACAGGCTCCATTCTCAGCAGTCTCTCTTCTTGTGGTTGCAAGATGGTTGCCAGAAGTAGGTGCAAGGCTACCTGTTTCCTTATTCATGTCTAGTGGGAAAGATCCCCAGAATTGAATCTTGTTGGCCCTATTCATGTGATCCTTGATTAATTAACCTGTTCTGTGTAACAGGAAGTACTGATGGGCTAAGTTAATCTGGGCTCACACTGAAGCTGCACGTGGAGTCGATTCTACACAAATGCATGGCTGGGAAATTTGGGATTCTCTGAGGAAAGGGGTGGGGAGGGGGCGGGGTTGGAAATGGATGCTGGAGAAGCCACACATGCCATATTCAATCTCATTTCTTATCATTCCTCAATATATACCCTTATCTCTCCCTAATCATTGATCTGAAACCATTCTTGGAAGCTCCATTTCTGCACCTCCATAGAAACCTTCAGTATCAGTCAGCACTCTTTGGTTGCAAGTGACAGAAAGCCAATTAAAATTGGCATGAGCTAAAAGGGAATTGTCTTACGTAATTGTAAAGTCCATGCCATTAGGCCGGGGTGGTTCCAGGGACTCTAACTGTCGTCAGTATTTGGTCTCTCTGCATCACTCTTCTCTCCTCTCCTCTATGCGACTTTATTCTAGGAGGCCCTCCCCAGGGAGTGGCAGGATGGCCCCAGCAGTCCAGACTCTCATCGGGCTGGTTTGCGCAGGGTTCAGCCAAAGCCCTGAGGGTGATTCTCATTAGCCCATCCCTCACCAGTCACTGAGGTGGGGCAGGGGTGCCTGGGTTCCTGAAGCTGGAGGAACCCCACTTGACCCACAGGGACTAATGGAAAGTCCCTTCGCTGTTTCTGGAAGAGGAGTCCTAGAAGCTGGGTGGGCAAGACAACAGCGTGCGGCGACCCTGCAGTGACCTTGCCAGCACTGCATTGCTCTGCATCGTTCTCCAGACACAACTCTCCTCAGTGTGTAAAACTCACAGATCACCTCATCTTCCCTCCTGTGGTTAGTAGGTGCTTAATAAACCCTGCAGAACAGAGCGTGGCTTGATATTTGATGTTGGCAATCGCAGCTACTGTGAATGGAGCAGCTACCTATGCCAGCGCTTCACAACATTTTCAGGATTTATGTACATTATTGAACAATGTGAAGCAATGTTTCCAGGTCACACAGCTGGTGAAGGATGGAGCTAGGGTCCTCAACCATGTCTGTCTGGCTGTAAAGCCCCTGGTTTTACACACACACACACACACAC
>NW_011912143.1:0-1332 GCF_000151845.1 Pteropus vampyrus | reverse complement strand
AAGGGAGAGGTAGACGGGGTAAAGGGGTCAAATATGTGGTGACAGAAAGAAATCTAACTATGGGAGGTAAACACACAGTGTAAATATATATATATGCCTTACTGTTAAAGTGTATAGATGAAACATTGGATTTTGTTAACCAATGTCACTATAAAAAATTAAAAAATAAATCATAAAAAAATGCAAAAAAACCATCTGAAAAACAAAACTGTTTATTTAAAAAACTCATTTGATGACAAAATCTAATATGAAAAAATAAGACTTTTATTTTTCAACTGAGTGGGAATATCCATATTTTGCTATAGAACTAATAATGTTTTTAATTTTAAGGTATTATCTCATATTCCATTAGTGTTATAACTATATGGCATATTCACAATCCTATCTTTTTATTAAAAAAACCTGAGCATTAAGAATTTTGAAACATATTTGGTCCCAAAGGTTTCTAAAACAGTAATAATGAACTATATTAACATTTTTTTTCTTTCAAAATGCCATTCCTACCATTTTCTGTCTGTGCAAATCTGAGTAAGTTATTTAATTTTGACATTATTAGGGCTAATCATTATAAAATTAGATTAATGATTATTCTTACATCAAAGGATTGTTATGAGGAAAAATAAATAATATACACAGACTTTAAATAATTTATGATACATAAAAATGTTTAACTCACATTTTTATTATTATATTTTTCTTTCTTCTTTACCTTCCAGTTCTCCATGTCTCTATTCTGTGCCACATTTTATAAATAAAAACAGTTCCATCAGGATTTATTATTTTCCCCTATTTGTGAGGTCTAAATTATATTATTACTATCTTATGTCTAATATACATGTTTATGCTTGTAGAATTCCAATATACACTATAACTTCTTCACATTAGCAAAATTTACAATTTCTAACAAATAAAGTTTATAATTAAGTAATTTAATTCATTTATTTACAATGATGGATTTAAATAAATTTCTTGGCACATTCAACTTTTTAGGCACACTTAACTTTGTTATATTAGTTGAGTTTTGCTTAACTTGTTATTGTATAAAAAAAGGATGACAAGAGGTAATTTAAAAAAATTCCTCTGCTAATTTTGTATTAAATCTAATAAAAGAATTATTTAATAAATATACATACATTCATATATATGAGGGTTTTTGAAGAATATTATAATTTTTTAAAGAATTTAAATGCATGCATACATACACACATACATACATAGGTATGTATGTGTGTGTGTATGTGTGTGTGTGTGTGTGTGTGTGTGTGTATAACTTATTTTTGTATCAGAGATGGTAACTGAGTATATTGAGAAATTTTAACCACTGGAGATGCC
>NW_011912142.1:0-1270 GCF_000151845.1 Pteropus vampyrus | reverse complement strand
GATACCCACTGGTCTGAGGAAGGGCAGGGTCAGCTTTAGGAGCCGGGGCCAGAGCCAAGAGGAAGCTCAGAGATTAAATAAACCTACTTCATCATTTTGCAGCTGGGGTGACTGAGGTCCAGAGAGGCTCCAGGCCTGACTCACCCACAGAGGGCAAAACCGAGAACCCGACGCTCTTCCCCGACTCCCCGCCCAGCTCCCTCCGACCAGGACAAGAAGGGCCCTAGCCCTGGGCCCTGCCCTTCAGAGGACTCCCCTCGGGTCCTCCCGCTCCCCACGAGTGAGCAGTCCTAAGGGCCTAGGGGATGAGCCCAGCTGGAGCCCATGCGCCCCCGCTCCAGGTGACGCTCCAGGTTCTCAGGATGCTGGAGTTTCCTGTTCAATGCCCGGCCCACCTCCCAGACCGCCACAGGCCTCTCTCTGGTTCCGTTTTCCCCGGGGTGGCCCACATGGCCCACGGGTGCTGTTTGCTGGGGGAGGGGAGGGTGGCATGCATGGGCTCTCTGCTGGGGGCGCCCCCGATGGAGCAGAGAAACATGGAGAATGCGAGACAGCGGCTGCCATGTCCTGGCGTCAGACTCCGAGCCGGGCCTGATTCCAGGTCATGAGGAAGCTCTATTTGGCAGGTTAGGAAATACGACATATTTGAACAGTTGATCACCTTGATCTATAACTTTTGAAATACTTAGACTATGTGTTAATGACTCTGCCCAGGGTGGGCCCACTGTCCAGGGCACACCTTGCTACGGGGCGCAGCCCCCAGCACGGTCTGGAGGAGGGAGAGGAGACCCACAGGCATGGCAGGGGGTGGCATGGGGGACAGAGTGAGCCCGGGTCCTCCTTGCAGCACGGGGGCTTTGGCAAGTCAGATGCCCTAAGGGCTTTGGCCTCTCCCAAATTCTGAACCAACACAGGAAGGGGACAGGGAGAGCTGTCCCTTCGGCACCAGCAGGTTCTCCTGGCTGGGTGTGTGCCCGGCCGTTTTGCCGGGCCGGCCACGGTGGGCAGCGGCTGCGTGCTGCTCCGCCTGGCTACCGATATGGTCCAAACGTCCACTGGGCCGTGAGTTCTCAGGAAGGAGCTTCCTTTAGGGGCGGCGCGGGTGGCCATGCAGGAAATAAAACTGGCGCCCGGATGTGCCAGTAGATACTAGAGGCTGGAATGAGGTTTGGCAGGACGTCGGGCTTCCCCGTGTGTTTCCTGGGGAGCCCCAAATCTTCACTAATTCAATTCCGCACAGAAGGGAGCCCCCGACTCTGCACGAGCTTCC
>NW_011912141.1:0-2261 GCF_000151845.1 Pteropus vampyrus | reverse complement strand
AGAATCTGAGTCTAAGCATAATTAATTTGTTTCAGCTTAAAGGAGACTATTGTATGACAACCAAGTGCTGTAGGGAAGAGAGGAAAATGCTTTTAGAGCATTATTGGTTATTGAATAAATTAACAAAATAGAATTAAGGTGAAAATTAAAGAATGATAACAGTGTTAAATTTTATTGTTGTTGTATAAAAATAATTCTGATTTTTAGTTAATATCAGGCATGGTATACCTAACAAAACTTCAAATAATTCAGGAAAAAAATGTTTGTGTGTGTGTGTGTGTGTGTGTGTGTGTGTGTGTGTGTGTGTGTGTGTGTATGGGGTTGGGGGAAGAGAGAGACAGAGACAGATAGACAGAGAGTCAGAGACAGAGAGAGAGACAGAGAGAAGGGTAGCAATATAGTTAACATAAAATTCAAAAAAAAACTTCTTTAAAATAAAACTTAATATCAATCTCTTCAGCTGACAATTACGTAGATTTTTTTCATATTTATCTCCCTCTTTAATCTATGTCCTTTTTTTCCTGATATACCAACATTGTTTAATAAACATACATAAATAGCCTCATCTAGGTCACTTCTGACAAGAAAATTATGATCTAAGCACATTTACTAAAAGAATAAATAGTGAATGAATAGAAAAGTTGAGAAACATAATCTTTCAGGTTATATAGCCCCACGATGATGAATAAAGATTTTGCATACTTTTGATATTCACCAGATAAGTAGCTTGATTCCTTCTCCAGAACACTTCTTGACTACTTTGTGGTATCAAATAAATTTACTGAGAATGTGCTTCTTGTGCCTGAACTAACAATCCACAGGAGAACTAAGTAAGCATGACTTGACTTACCCTCAAGATATTCAAGGGGCTTAAGAAGTTAAAGCATTTTAAATTACCTAAAAATAATTTCAAATTGTATGAATTTTACTCTGAATTTAATTGTTCAAATTGCAAATGTACTACAATGATTTGCAACACATAATTACCTTTATTAAATTATAACTATATTTAGGTCTGTAATTGTGAACCCTAGTGATATCTTTATATGATTTACATGATTTATCTGTTTGCTGTGATCTTTTAATAAAAAAAATATAAATTTTTAATTACATTACTTTTGGCAGTTTGCATTATTCCCTTGGAAATATTTCCCAGAAAAATTTTTATTTTCTGATATTAAAAATAGCTGTGAAGAGCTGTGAGGGTATTGAGGATTTTACTCTCTTCATATAACTTTCTCTTCCTGGCTTAATATCCATAATATTTTTTCTTCATCTCTGAGGTTTTGTATATTACCAGAATATATTTTGATTTGATTTGACTTTATTAAATTTTCCTGAAACATGGTGATACATATTAATGTACTGATTCAAGCCGGCAGTCTTTACAATTTTAAATGGTTCTCTAATTTAAGGGAGTCAGTTATTGATTTTTATTGACTGTCCTTTTTTACAATCTTTATTATTTAATTGTATATATAGATACACACATATATATATATGTGTGTATCTATATATATTTCCTCCACATTCTGTGCAATTTTCTCAAGCTCAACTCACTTTCAGTTTTCCTTTGAACAAATTCTATACATTGTTACATGTTATAAGCATTTTAATATTTTCACTTATAGTGCTTATGAAGATAATTCTGCCTTTTCATTCTATTTTTATTTCAGGTCCACAAAGGAGATAAAAAAGCAGATTCCTCACATCACAGATTATTGTTACCTGATGTCCTTGTAACAATTTTCATTTAATTGTAACTGTTCTCTTCAGATCTCCTTAGTTCATTATATATTTTGATGTACTCATTAAAATATGAAATATAAGTGGCCTTAGATATGTATTATTTGATGTATGTTTTCTATTTTTAATTTTCATAAATGATAGAGTCCTATAAATTACCATGTTTTCTACTTTTTCATAACACACATTCTTTTCTTTTTCCTTTCTTTGAAACATTTAGCTATGTCTGTATCCATTTTCCTAGTAATAGACATTTAGATCACATCCAAATATCTTCCAGCACAAACATTATTATTAAAGTAGTGTTCTTGTGGAAAATATCTAGAGAATAAATCAAGTGACAGAATTAAAAACTTGGAATATGTGCATAATGGTTCAATTGAATAATACCAGACTATTTCCCATATACTATTATTTCTCATAATATATGTACCAGTTGCAGTGCTTACCAGCAGTGGATAACACTATCTCTCTATCCACATCATCACCAACATGTGTATTATTATCCAACATAT
>NW_011912140.1:0-1434 GCF_000151845.1 Pteropus vampyrus | reverse complement strand
ATCCCAATCCGACCCCGATACCTGAGAGACTCCATGAAATCTACACCCTGAATAGAAAATCATGCAATATTTGACTCTCACAAATAACAAAATTAAGATCCAGAGATTTGAAGTGAGTTGTCCAAGATCACAAAGCCATTCGGTGCAGGTCTCTAGCTCCGTGTCAGCCTCCTTCTGCCACGACAATTTAAGGGGAAAAGGAGAATCTTCTACAGCCCTCTTAAGATATAAATAAATGGGTCGTAAGCCTCACAGATTTCACAGCTCCTAACTGTTCAAGGCCTGAGGAAAGAGCGCGATTTGGCTTCTCTTCACTGAAATTGCGATTCCGAGGTCCGGCCATCCCAAATCACGGGAGCGTCCTGTCGCCCAGGACCACGGGCGGCAGCAGGGACCCTGGGCCTACTAATCCACACTCTAAGAGCAGGAAGCTCACCGGCCTCTGACGAGGGGTGATAGTGAGCCTTCTTCTGCAGCCCACGTTACGTGCCCGCCTGCAAAAATGAGAGAAACTTCCAGAATGCGTGTGAAGTGATGCTGTTGAGATTTTTAGCCAGCTCCTGCGCGTCAAGCATTGGAATCTCTCCAGCCCATTGGTATTAGTTCTGCTGGCATTAAAGAAGGGAGGAGAGAAGAAGAACTAAGGAATATGGCACGGATGGCAAGAAGCAGCGGGAAGAAAAGGAAAACTGGGCCTCGAGAGAAAATAAGTAGCAACACAGATGCAAACGTGCCGATAAAAAAGGCAAGCGGTCATCCATCTTACAGGGGTAGGGAAAAAAAAAGGTCTGGTGATGGATCACCACGCCGGCAAATGTTCCACAGCACTGAAAACACGGCTCGCCACAGAATCATTTTTTCTCCAGATTTTTTGTTTAGGTTGGAAAATGCAACATCGAGACGTGTGTGGTGAGGGAAGGCAGGGCGCGAGCTCATGCGTCGGTTCTCCTGGGCTGAGAGCTGCCGTCCTTCCCTCTTCTTAGACCCTGTTTTTCATACCAGTCCAACCCCAATACCTGAGAGACTCCATGAAATCTACACCCACCACTACCCTCCCCTCCCCTCCCCTCGCCCGGGAGAGGAGCAGACGCCTCCCGTCGCGGACGTCCCCAGCACTCGGCAGGGTGGGCTTCTGTGAACTCAGCAGCCAGGCGATCGGATCCACAGTGCTCTCTGACTGTCTGCCTCCCCGGGTGAACTGCGGGCTGGAAGCAAAGCCTCGGAGTGGGCTTTCCACCACAGTGAGCTGTGTTGTGACACCTGGATGGAGGTCAGAGGTCAGTCTCTGGCTTTCTGAGACTTTCAGGGGCAGTTTGAGAATAAAATGGGCTGCTGGCCTCACTCTCTCACCTCGATTTCTATCATCAGTTTTTTTTCTCACTTCTATTTCTATCATCGACTTTGTCCCAATTTCAAGTCACGCTCCAGGGAAAA
>NW_011912139.1:0-1142 GCF_000151845.1 Pteropus vampyrus | reverse complement strand
GCCGTGAGACCGTGTGCAAAGCACCAGGCCACTGTGGGGGCCCCTGTAAGAACATGGGGTAGGACACCAGTGACCCTTAGCCTGTAGGGCCTCAAAGCTCGGGATGTCAAAGACGTTGCCAAGACACACGTGTGCAGCTGTATCGGGCCAACGCATCTGCGATCGTTACAAAGCTCTGGCTTCCAGCCCAGATCTTATCTGGTGCCACCAGCTAAGAGGTTTTGCTTCCAGGTCAGACCGGGCATCTGAGCAGGAGAGCAATGTCCAAAGCGTGAGCTCTGCAACCAGGAAGGTCGGGGTGCAAACCCACCCCCACCTCCAGTGTGATCTCGAGCAAGTTTTTTAACCACGTCAGGCTTCAGTGTGCCTAGCTGTAAAATAAGACTACAAAACGGAGCTGATAATAGGACGTACGTTAGGGCAGATAGCTGTCATCATGAAGCTCCGACGAGATGCTACAGCACCTGGCACCCAGTAAGTGCTTAATAAACACAGGTGATATTATCATCATCCGTATTTAACAAAAGGATAAAGACAATCACATCAAAATTAGTTGTTTTAGCTACTAGATGCGAAAAAAAATTATTATATATAGAGAACTGAAAAATTCTTGAGTTAATCAAGAGACTGGTTTAGAACAGTGTAACAGAAAGATCTGGAATTGTCAATTCAGTCTCAGCCCCGTAAGTCGTGGGCCGCCGCCCCCGCCCCGGGCCCTGGGACACCGGATCCTAGACGCAGCCCGCTCACCCACCCACTCACCCACCCGCTCACCCACCCGCTCACCCCAGCCCCGCCCACCACATTCTCCCAGCTTCACCGTTGCTTGGCCGTCAGTTCACGAAGCGCCAACATCTGAAGGCAGCGCCTGCCCGTAAACTCCAGCTCGTGACCCTAGCGTTCCATAGAAATCTGGGCACGTGGGATGGTCGCGCCAGCACGAAGAAGACAGGAGTTATCTCATAACCTCCTGATCGGCCGGGGGTGGTTCTTCCCCCTTATCGAGGTCGAGGCTAGTAGTGATCACAAACTTACATGGCCACGGCCGCGAGGCAGTTGCCATAAAACGTGAAGCCGCTCGTGGAAGGAGCCTGGCACTGCAGTAGCGCAATATTTCGGTTTTCCTGCGGTCACTGACCGAG
>NW_011912138.1:0-1183 GCF_000151845.1 Pteropus vampyrus | reverse complement strand
CAAAATATAGTTTTACATAATCCTACTCAAATGCTAAGGATTTGTGGACTAACATAGAAAAATAAACAGAAAAGAAAAGGTAAATTTTTTTTTTTATTTTTTAAAGAAGACATCAAAACATTTTAAAATTGCAGTAGTTGAAATAGAGGGTACTAATCTCAAGAAAAGTAGATGAATCACAGTTGATAAATAATGGATAGGTAGGTAGGTAGGTAGATAGATAGACAGATAGATAGATAGATGATAGATGATAGATAGATAGATAAATAGATAGATGATAGATAGATAGATAGATAGATAGATAGATAGATAGATAGATAGATAGATAGATAGATAGATAATAGGTAGGTAGGTAGATAGGTAGGTAGGTAGGTAGGTTGGGGGAGATTGAGATCCTGGAGAAAAATAGATGGCCTAGAAACAGACTTTAAAGTAAAAAAGTAATATATAACAAAGGATATACAAATCAGTAGGGGGAAGGAAGGATTGATCAGTCAGTAAACATATCTGCATCATCTCTCTGAACCAGGAGCCACGTTGGGTGCTGGGAGGAGAAGAGAGTCAAGCTCCTGCCCTCGTAGAGTTTAGAGTCTAGTGCAGAAGACAGTCCTATAAAATAAGTAATTACATGCATGACAAAGGAGATGTGCGGGACACCAAGGGGGTATTTTAAAAGATGAACTAACCTATTTTGGGGAATTGGGGAAAGCTACTGTAAGAAAGTGACTACAAGCTGAGATCTGAAGCAGTAGCTAAGGGAAGAGTCATTCTGGCATAGAGAAGGGCAGGGCGAACAGAAAGAAGTTCCCTGTGTCTGGAACACAGAGAATAATGAAAATGAGGCAAGAAATGAATCTGCAGAAGTAGGTAAGAGCCAGATCATGCAAGGCTGTGAGATATTAGAGATTTTGGACTTTATCTAAGGACAGAGAGAAGCTACTAAAGAATTTTAAGCAGGCAAATGACAATCAGATTTACCTTTTAAAAATGAATCAGAGAGAAAAGCGAATGCCAGAGACTCACTAGAAGGCTATTGGAGAAATTCAGGCAAGAGACGATTGTGGTTTAAAGTGCTGAAAATGAGGATGGAGACAATGGAAATATTTGAGAAATATTTAGAGGTAGATTTGATAGAACTTGGTGATTTATCAGATGTGTAAGGGGGCAGAGAAAGGAAGCAGTC
>NW_011912137.1:0-2423 GCF_000151845.1 Pteropus vampyrus | reverse complement strand
CTGATTCATTATACTGACAGGAACAGGGCATGAAGGAAGAGAAAAGACTGTCCATTCCTCAGAAAGCCATCAATCTAAAGAATATGGGAGAGGAGTTTAAATGTATGAATCATCTCAACTACTGGTGAATAAGAAACACTAAACAGGAAATAAGTATAAGCAGACATTAGGAATATGGCTAGTTCTTAAAAAGGATCCAGCTAATAAAACACAACCCACATTGGATACTTTAATACAGGGAGTTTAATATGCTAAATTTGCTATAAAGGTGTCAGAAGAGCTGCACAAGCAGACAGGAAGGTGAGGCCACCCAGAGATGGGACAGGCGGAATAAAGTGAGATGGTGGTGTTTTCAGAACCTGTGACCCTGGGCGATATGATAGGAACTAAGTCCATGGAGGGGAAGTAGAAACTGTTGGAGATATTGTACGGAGTAGTGAGAGGGGAAAGTAATATCCTGGTTTCTCTTTTCCTCCCACCCTCCAGTGTCGTTCCTGTGCCTCCCATTGCTGAACAGAGCTGGAAGCAGCAAGGAGGCCTGGGAAATGTAGTTGGCTGGTGTTAGCTCCTTGAACGACCAGCTAGGGGAGCAGTGTTGGTTTCCTTTTGCAGCTGTAGCCAGTTACCAACCACAATTTTAGTTGCTTAATACAAATTCATTTTTTTTGTTTGTTTTTAGAGATCAGAAATCAAAGTGTCAGCAGAGCTATGTTTTATGTTTCTTCTGAAGGCTTCTGTGGGAAAATCTGTTTCCTTTCCTTTACCAGCTTCGAGAGGCTACCTGCATTTCTTGACTCATGGCTCCTTCCTTAGTCTTCTAAGTGCATCGCTAACCTCTGGTTTCATTGTCACATCTCCTTTTTCTTTTTTTCTTTTGATCCTCATGTCTCTTATGATTACATTGGGCCCACTCAGATAATCCAAGAGATTCTCCCATCTCCAAATTCTTAGCCTCATCTGCAAAGTGCCCTTTGCCATGTAAGGTAACATATTCATAAGTGCCAGGGATTAGGATATAGACAGCTTGGGGACCATTATTATGCCTATCACGAGGGAAAGGTAACAAACCTGGGCATAAATGAGCAAGTGACTGGCACAAAAGCCTTATTGCCAGCTCTTAACAGGTTCTTTCTATCATCTCCAGATGCTTTTTTGTACATTGTACCATAGTATTTCAGTTAGCCCAATTCTTAGAGAATATTCTTTGGATTGTGTTTGGAGGCCAAGCGAGTTTACTCACTTATAAGATACTGCCCTGAAGGCTTAATGGAAACTTGTTGGAAGAGACCTTGTTGGAAACTTCTACATAATAGGATTAATTTTGAACCAGACCAATGCTGAGATAGAAACAGAGGGCGGAGAGGAAAGAAATTCGGTTTACTTCAGTCCAGGGGCCTCTGGACATCGACTAGTCAGAATCTAAATGAGGACTCTGTACATAAACTGAGTAGTTGTCAAGAGAAAGATCTTGGTGTCTTAGTGTGCCTCTTATTTTTTATTTTTATTTTTTAAAAATTCTGCGTGTTTTATGGGAAGCAAACTAGCCAGAGCCTTCCAGTCTTTGGTCTTTAAAGTCTCCCCTTGGGATGGCTGGAGCAAGCACGACCCCGCCTCCCCCAGCTGTTCCCACCCATCCCACGTCGGCCACACACAGATATGAGCTGTGTTTGGCAAAGGAGAAGACCCAGTTAGACAATGGATCTACTTTAGGCAATTGGGAAATGTGGAAATATTTTTCAGAGAAAACAAAACCAAAGCTTTAGTACCATAAAGTTTATAAATCATTGCTTTTCTCCTTCTTTACTTTTTCATTCTCTGAGAGTTTTCTGACTGCTGTCTCTCCTCCGCTGATGAAGTTCAATAGAAGATTTTGGTTCGTGGGTGGCAATGCCTTCCATATGAAGTTTCCCAAGGAGAGGCCCATGGGATTAAGTGGGCAGAATGCAGTGTATTTTTCAAAAAGTAATCTTACTCCTATTAATTCTATCTGGAAATTTAGGAAGAATGATAACTGAGAGATAGTTTAGACAATCAGACCTTACTTCAAGGTGTTTTCTTTTACTCATTGAGAATAGTCTCTTCAATCTTCATCTTTGTAATTGTTGTGATCTAAACTATGCAAGAATGTTATTTCGAGTCTATGCATAGGCTATAAGCAGAGATCTAAATTCTCTGAAGAGTGTGGGTCCTTATATTTTAGGAACATGATAAGCAGTCACCTAGCCAGCTCTCCAGCAGAAATCCTTATGGTTACTCTCTGTTTCATATGCTATGAAGCCTGGCATAGGAAAAGGCGTAGGTCATGGATGCATTTACAATCTACTTTGGTCTTTGGAAGTGGGTGCTTAAGGAGAGAGGGCTGAGACCATGAAAGAGCTTGGGCTTCATGTGAGAACTTGCTCTAAGTAGTACTTATGTTAGCC
>NW_011912136.1:0-2021 GCF_000151845.1 Pteropus vampyrus | reverse complement strand
ACTTTCCACTGGCTTTGTCACCATTATTATTAAGAGTCTTCGAGCAAAGGGAGGAGCCAGTCCAGTTGGCGTCCACCTGCAGTACAGAGAATTGGCAGGGGGGCGGGGAGAGGGGCTGGGGAGACCCCTTAATAGGGTCACCGATCCTGACTTTCTGATTCCAAAATCTGATCCCTTGATTAAGGCTCAGCTGGGAGCCGGCCAGTGAGCATAGTAATGAGCGCCTCCCAAGAACACAACCAAACGCAGGATCTATATATAGGAGCAGAATCTGTTTTAGCTACTTGCAGTCTAAAATGACACCTGGAAGCAAACATTTCAGCAATATGTTTACTGGAATCGTATTCGGCTAGTGCTAGAAAGAGCGAGCTTCTCTGAAGGGTTCCACCTCGTGGCTCAGGGTTATCGCCTTCTGCCCCCACCCCACCACCCTCTCCCCCATCTCCAGGGCTCAGAGGTGGGAGTCAGTGTCTCATTCACAGGAATTACTTGAGATTCTTTTGGGGTGACCTACCGCAGCCCACTTTTCACGGAGGAGGAAACAAGGGCGAAGTCACATGATTAATGGCCAAATAGAGCCCCCAGCCCGGGTTTTCCCTCCTCTGTCTGCACCTGTCTTGCTGTCTGCTACCCACGGCCAATCGGACGAAAGGGCAGTATCAGAGACTGGCCCCTCGGGGTCCGCATCCAGGCAAAACTGCCCAGAGAATACATGCTGGTCACGTGTGTCCTGTAGCTCGGAATCCCACAGCACTCAGAAGAAAATGCAAATCTGGATTTCACGCTCCTCCCCGTGCATCTCGAGCCAAGAGAGGCCCCCATCTTTCTGTAGAACCGAGGGTGTTCCGTACGTTAGAAAACCGTATTTTCTTCGGCAGCACTATGACCGTTATAAATTGTTATCGACGTTCATGGCAGTGTTTTGCAAAGTGTCTTTCATCCAAAGAGACCAAAGTATTTCATTCGCAGGTTTGGCTTTCCTGCCCCTGGGGAGTTACATGGCGGAGGTGACATGCCAGACATGGATTCTCCCTGGTGACAGTCTCTTTTGGGTAAGTGTTTCCTGTAACCTTTCAAGCCGTGAAACCAGCTTGTGGAGCCCTTGGGCTGGGGTAGAGTTTAACCGCGGTGCTGGGTCCTGACCTGTTCGTCAGGAGAACGAAGCCTCCGCAGGGTTTGGGGGTTGCCTTTGTACCCCGAGTCTCTTCAAAAGGCCACCTCATAACAAGTAGGTCTGTATACTTGCTTTCCCTTCGCCCTAATGCACATTCACGTGCATTCTCTCCTCCCAGCCCCAAGGACACGAACGCAAGGCAAGTGTTATGGCCACTTGACAGATGAGGACACTGAGGCTGAAAGTTATTCAACTCACGCAAGGACCTGCAGACACCGAAAACGCAGCCGGGACAAATCTCGAATGCATTATGCTAAGCAGAAGCAGCCACACTCAAAAGGCCACATCCGGTATGATTCCATTTATGCGCCATTCTGGAAAAGGCAAGACTCTAAAGAGGATAGACCCGTGGTTGCCTGGAACGAGGGGCTGGGAGGTCAGGGAGTTGAATGCAAAAAGCGCGAAGGGATTTTGGGGTGACGACACTGTTTCTATTGTGATCGTGGTTGCGATGTATGACTGTATGCATTTGTCAAAACTCGAAGATCTGTGGTCAAAACAAGGTTGCTGTATGTGACTTACACCTCAGTAGACCTGGGGCAGGGGGCAGGGAGGGAAATGGAGCTGGGGTCAGGGCCAGGGACCTTTGATTCTGAATACGGTGTTCTTCTGCCTACACCCTGCAGGTGGCCACAGACCAAAGGAAAGGGCGACATTGTGTGGTCATGGGTTGGAGCCACTCTGTGCCTAACGCTCCACTGACCCTGTCGCGTAGCCCCCAAGTGTACAGGACTGACGGGAGCAGCGCTGGCTTTGAGTCCCAGCTCCGGGAACCGATGGCCCTAACAAACCAAATTACCAATCCCCAAGTAGGCACTGGTCAATGATGAGGCCCCTGACCTGACAT
>NW_011912135.1:0-2301 GCF_000151845.1 Pteropus vampyrus | reverse complement strand
GAAAACCATGTAATGTCATAATTGAGGAAATACTTGTAATCCTCTAATATAATTTTACATATTCCTGAAAAGACCCAGAATGGTAAACAACTTGTTTAAAATAATGTGCCTCTTCTCTGTAGAGTAAAACATAGATGGGATTCTTTGGACTTCCACTCTAGTAAGTTTTATATAATCTCTTACTGCCAATGAATTATATATGGACTTTAATTCTTACCAACTATGCCTGTTCCAGGAACCAGGTGCTTCACTAGAAAGAATTGAGAAATATATGTATCTTCCCTCTCTTATTACCATTTGCAGAAATCAGTTCTTAAGATTATAAGTCAAACTCTCACCTATGATCTGCATGCAAAATTAAATGTCGTTAAATTAATCAATAAAATATTTTATCTGTAAAATGAGAGGCTTGAACTAACTCATTTATAAAATTATTTATAGCTCTAAATGTCTATTAATTTATATGACTCATTTAATAAGGAAGAGCTTTGTTTTTTTTGTTTGTTTTTCTCTTCCCTAATTTGGTAATCAGATTCTTTAATTCAAGGGAAGTGATATAAAACTAGCAGTATTAAATCCATTATATGGATAGAAGAAGATATTATTTCTAAAATGAAGAAAATAATTGAGTTGTTATTGGGCTAATAATAGTAAGTTTGTATATTTATACACCAATACTATCATTCTTTATCCGAATTCTTAATTATTTTTAATATTTTTATTTCAGTTAGAGAACCTATTAAACTACCCTCTAAGTCACTAAATCTTCCCTTGGCTATGTTGATTCTATTAATGAGACCATCAAAGACATTTTTTAAAAATTATTTTAGTGTGGATTTTTGTTATTACTTATTTCTAGTGTTTTCTTTTGATTTTTCTCAGAGTTTTGACCACTCCGCTTACATCACTCATCTGTTCCTGTATATAGTCTGCTTTTTTTCAATAAATTTCTTAAAATATTAATTGTATGTTTTAATTCCCTATGTTATAATTCCAAAACTTTTATAATTTAATTTTTGCTTTGTCTCTTTTGATTGTGTCTTCTCTTGCCTTTTAAAGCCAGACATGCTTTTTGGGGCAATAATAATTGAGGTAAATAGACTTTTAGTGCGAGAATTTATGTTAATTTGGTTGGAAGTTAGATTGTATTTAATGTTTGTTGTAGCTATAGTTGCCAGAGGCTTCAAGTTCCCCTGTCCTTGTCTTCCTTGTTGTCTTTGGGTTTCTAAAAGGAGTTCTTCTTAAGGAGAGTATTTTTCATGTAGCTTTTTCAGTTATAATTTATCATTATTATACTGGAAACCTCTTTGTGTAATGTTAAGGTATGGGGGAAAACATTGTATAATTTTACTATTAAATCTCAGTTTTTTAGATGTGTGTATCCTTGGTCTGTGACATTCTCAAGTATATCTTACCTTTGTCTAATTTTAAAGTGAGATAGAATGGCAAAAAGGGGCTGGAGTCAGAAAAAAATTGTGCCCTACATAGGATATGGCTCTGATAAAATCTTTTCCCTGAAAAGTAGAACTTCACTGTGGAGAATCCTCTGGATGTAGATCACAAAGTTTATTTTTTCCACATCCTGCCAGAGCCATGAGAGGATTATTTTTGGATGCTCACTGTGAAAACTTAGTGGGATTCCAGAAAGCAAAGCACACGCTGTTAAGACTAATATCCAAGAGTTCCTCATTCTCTAGCTAGTACACACTCAGCCTCAAGTAATTCATCAAAGTTACCATTTAAGTGTTCCTACCAGTTTATGTCTCTAGTGGTTTCTTATCCAGATAAGTCAGTCCTAACTGTGATCCTCTGGATTCCCTTGTATTAGAAACATTAGATTTCAGAGTGGCAGTTTACCTTGGGACCTCAGTATTCTGATCACTCTAAATAAGTCTGAATATCAATTTTTTCATCATTTTTTTTTTATTATAAGAATGAGAGTGATGACTTCCAAGGTCTTCATATGTTGAAGCTGAACCCAGAAGTCTTACATATAGTATATAAAATGGGCGCTACATCCAAGGAACTTTCCAATAACAGGTTAAAAATAATGAATAATCAATAATACTATCAATCTATTACCTTTATTTTATTTTCTCTAACCTACTTTTCTTACATTGCTTCCTCAAATTTAAAAAAAAATCTCTTTTTACTGTGACAATAATTTTTAAATAATTCATATAATGAATAAAATAAGTATGCACTAAATTAGATTGCATAATCAACAAATGTTTGGCAAGTGGAACAAGAAATAAACAAATAAATAAATAGACTAACCAGGGACAAGTTTCATGAGACATA
>NW_011912134.1:0-2162 GCF_000151845.1 Pteropus vampyrus | reverse complement strand
ATAACATGTGCAATAGGCATTTTGTAATACTACTTATATTAGACTTCAGTGGAATGTAGCAACCATTTAATGAGTGTGTACTTAGAACTTAATCTGTCTATAGCAATAGAAGTTCTTCAGATAACTATGACTGTAGGATGCTGTGTGTACATTAGGAGGACATATAGTTTCAAATATACTTTTCCTCTGCAGGGCACGGCGTCACATCAATCACGTTTTTATTGTATGTAATTTTACTGCAGCACGAATAATAGCTCCATTGTTTGTGCACAGTTTGTTTGTACATGGAAATAGTGCATAATTGCCATGCTTTATAAGGTATCACTGAACGACGTGAAGGACAGTGATGTGAGATACAAACCTCTCCCTCCTTATTGATTTTGAAGTTAAGGTTCTCAATCCAGGTACGGTACACGGAGAGACAGAGGTGTGCACACCGTTCTTTGAATTCTGCAGTATTTCCAGTGTGATGACCTTGAAATAGAACATTACTAGTTGTCTTATGTATCATGAAAATGTTTAAAGGTTATTTTTTACCATACACATTTTAGATTATAATTTTATTATGCAAGCTTTCTTTAAATTTAAATTCCTCTTTGTAACACAATAGGCAGGTGAATGTCACAGCTGTTTATCAAATTTTGATAGTGATGTTCAAAGTATATGCATCTTCAGTTATGGTGATTTAAAATAACTCTTTTATCTATCAAACCATAGTATACAGTGAAGGTTTAAAAAATCTTGGACTCGCTTCAAATTTAGTGAAAATATGGAAGGATGCGTGAACCTAACACAGTGTATCCCGAGGCAAGTTGCTTGTTTAATATACGATGTGTGTTGCTTGAGTATTTTATTCAGAAAATTTAAACACAACAACATGTAAAGATTTTTTTCTTTAAGCGATCAAAGACTTAATTGAATAAGTTACCATTTCAAAAATGTTAACTATTTTGTGATTATAGAAATTGTTGAATCCCATAAATCAAGTTGGAAGCTCACGTGCACTTATGTATACACAAACACACACCATAGACACTCAAGGACTCCGCGCTCTCATTAATGTTGGAAAGGGAAGTAAATGAGGAAATGTCCAGTATCCATATACTCTGAAGATTGGAAGTAAATGAATTATACCAAAGCAGATGGGAAACGATTTCCATCATAAGAACAAAACTTGACTCACATTGAGGACAAGATTACAGCAAATTAACCTGGCTATTTCCTGGTCTACTTGTCAAATTGTCACAGCCATATTTATTAGAAATGTGTCTATATTGATCATAAATAAAATTTATATCGATTCTTCGAGAATCTCTAATGGGGAAATTTACTCAAGTATATATAACATTATGTGATTATTGGCAGATACTATACGTGATGATACATAGTAGGTAGATGAAAATATGGAGCAAGAGTTTAGAAATAAGGTCAGGGTTGTGGATAAAATTGTAGACACATTCTCATAGAGATGATTTAATTAATTACAGCATTAAACGAGATTATCATAGGGAAGAACGTATATAGCAGTAATTCTCAATCTGGTGGGGGGTACAAGATAATCACTAAGAGTGCTTGCTAGAAACTGAGAATCTGGGTTGTGGCCCCCGATTTTCTGATTTCCTGGATCTGCAGAATCTACAGGTGCACACATTCCCTTGCTTATTCTAAAGCAGATGATCGTAGGTTTTATTATGAGAAAATATCCAGAGTTGTGAATAACAAAGACAGATGGGTCTTTCCGATGCATTTCCTTTTAGAGAGAAAGCGTGGGAGGAGAAGGCGACATTATTAGTGGGGAAAAAAAAAAAAGCATTTAAAAAATACATCTAGGGAAACCAAGGTGCCTTTTGTCACAAAAAGCGAAGAAAGAGGAGCCTTTAACAGAAGGAATAGTCGATGTTTCTCCATATTGCAGAAAGTCACAGTGAAAGCACTGTGGTGAGGCCGTGGTCACATGGTCACATGGTCACACCACAGCGGAAGACAGGCCCTCGATGTCACAGGATAACTATTAAAGAGATCGATGCAGACTGTTCTTGAGTGCGTGATGACAAAGGGTAGCAGCGAATTAAGGCAATATTAGTTTTGGAAAATGTCTTTTTATTGTTTTAATGTTGGGAGGAAAGACAGGAATATTAGCAAAGCATGGACCCAGAAAAGAG
>NW_011912133.1:0-2138 GCF_000151845.1 Pteropus vampyrus | reverse complement strand
GGGAGGACCTCCGGAGGATGGAGAATTAGAAAGAACAGTAAGAGTCATTGTGAGTTGGATTTATAAGTGCAGTTTTCAGTCTGTGTTCCCCTCAGGGGGCCAGTGCTAGAGCCCAGCCTAGTGACAGCACCAACGGATATGCTGGAGAGGTTGGGGCCAGAGTGTACATCCCTTTTCATCCTCGGGCCACCGCCTCTAGCATGTCCTTTGTGCTGTCCCTGGGCTGGGCTCCAGTGCTGGCCCCATGTGTGCCTTCTGTTTAGACGTGATCACTGCCACATCACTGGACCCAGCCGAGGGAACTAGGCCATCAGATTGGGGATAAAAGGAAGTCATAGTCCCCCGATGCCATGTCACCTGCTGGCCTCTTAAGTATGTGTCATGATGTTTTGCTTTGAGTTAGGAAAAGGAGACAAATCATTTTTGTATTATGTAGCTATTTTCTGTTGAAATTTTGAGATATGAAAGTAATCGGTAGCTTCATTCTCTGATTTGGGGGGAATAATAAAATTTGCCACTTATGCTCTGGGCCTCAGTTTTCTCATCTTGAAATAAGGAGATTGGATTAGACAGTTTCTAAGTCTCCTGCACCCATGACTTTCTGGTTCTTTAATTCACTTGTTCTGCTTAATCTCCCAATCGGGAGTGACTTGCCGCAGATCCAGGCTTGTATCTGGTGGGTACTAACTGCCAGTCTCTTAGGGACCAATAAAGTCCATATTCACTAAGCCTGGACCTCACCCAGAACATAGAGACAGCCGGTCTCAAAGGGGCCCCTCCCAGGCCCCCTCCCCAGACCACCTTCCGCGCACTCCTCACTCTTAAATGAAGTGAACAAGCGAATCAGCCAGGTGGGTGAGATGAAGAACCAGAGTTAGCCACGGGGCATCGTCCTTTGAGACTAAGGGTTGGGTTTCCTCCCCCTCTCTGGTGGCAGGCGGGGGCGACTTCCATGAAGCCTCGTGTGGAAGCACAGGAGGTTCATGTGGACACACTCGCAGTACCGCGTCCGCCACGTCTGATGTCACCCACTGTTTTGCTTCATTGTCACCAACCGTAGAGAGTGACTGCCAGCATTGTCTCTTACAGGCTGGAGGAGATTGATGGGTTCTTTGCAAGAAACAATGAAGAGTACCTGGCCCTGATCTTTGAGAAGGAGGGCTCCTACCTGGGCAGAGAGGTGAGCTGCCCTTGGGGTCTCTGCAACTGCTGGGTCGCCCTTGAGAGAAACCCCAGTGAGCTGAGGAGCAGGGCGGCGCCCACAATTCCAGGGTCTCGGCCACGTGCACTGACATGACCCCTGCTGGGAGAATCGAGCCGTGTAGGAGCTGGACCTTTCCATTTAAAAATCTTTGCATATTTTTTTTTTAAATGAAGTATAATTGACAGACCATATTAATTTCAGGTATACAGCAGTGATTTGACATTTGTATACGTTGGGAAACGATGACCACAATGAGTCTAGTTACCATCTGTCACCATACAAAAGTTAATATACCACTACTGACTGTGTTTTATATCATATGTCCTGTGTCTGTTTTTATCCCGCTCATGGAAACCAAATATTGTTACATCTGCTGTTTATGGAGCATTGGATTAGTGCATAAATGCTCATCTTCACAATTAATGAAGACGATCGTATGACATGTCTGAGATCACACAGCCAGTGGCTTCATAGAGCAGGGCTTTGAACCAGGTCTGTCTGCCTCCAGAGCCCACACTGCCCCCCACTCCAACCCCTTGGAATGGGAATAAAAACGAAATGGGAGGGAGATGACATCAGAGATCATCTAGTCTCTCCTGAGGAAATGGGGCCCCTTACCAGGTGAGACAGCTAACAGAACCATGCTGGTTTGAATTTCCACTCTGTCACTTACGTGATATGTCCTGATCAAGTTACTCAACTTTGCTGAGCTTCATTTCCCTGTCTATAAAGTGATAATTACCTTTCTTCAGAGTATCATCGAGAAAGTCAAAGGAGATGATTTAGGCAGGGGGCCTGGATTAGTAGCTGGCACAGAGTGGGTGCTTTATCAAGATCCATTCCCCTGGCCTAATGGAGAGAGCTGACTGTTCCACCACTGGCTCATGGACTTCTCCAGACCACGTGTGGGCTTTTCCTGGATGCGGAAGAGGGA
>NW_011912132.1:0-2036 GCF_000151845.1 Pteropus vampyrus | reverse complement strand
CGGGACATGAGCACTCTGTGCTAAAATAAGAAAAGTCCCAGGCAAACCAGGATGAGTTGGTCACCTGATCCAAAAATGACTCCTAGAGCCAGCTCCGGCTTCTTTACTGGATTGTCCACATCAACAGGTGAGAAAAAGTGTGGAGAAGCCACGCCCACCATTAACCGCTTTGGCCCAAAATAGACACATCACTCCTGTTTACATTCCCTTAGTAAGAATTAATCACATGGGCCCCGCCCTCCATTTGCAAAGGGGCTGGGAATGTTGTTTAGCTGGGTCTCAGAAAGAAGAAATGGGTTGCCGAGCAGGGAGCCAGTCTCTACCCAACGCCCCAGCTCCCCTTCATTGGTAGAAGGGCTCCCAATGTTTCTACCGATTTAGAATGGTTACAGAAGGGGAAGGACATGATAGTTTAGGACTGATTTTCCAGCCCCTACACACACACACACACACACACACACACACACACACACACACACACTCACACATGCGCACGCACACACACATACACACACACTTCAAGAAGACACTGTCAAGGCACAGAAAATATCCCCATATATGGAGGCTGTGGGGTAGAACTCCTGCTGAGAAGTGACAGGCTTTGCCTCCATGGACTTAACCAGGCCAGGAAGCTACCGAAGGGCCCAGCTGGCCTTCTTAAATCATCTAATGCACCACTTACAAATGCTCAGATCAGATCCCGCACATTCCAAAACAACAGCCCCACTGTGTGCAAGCAGCAGACGTCAGCCCCTTTTAGCTCCTGCAAGGAACCAGAGAAGCGGGCTGCCCTCCCGGGCCCACTGATGGGTCTTCGCCCACATGGGTCTTCTCCTTCCAGCTGTCCAGAAGCATCTTCACTCCTCATGGAGCCCAGGGGTTTTTCATCAGTGTAAATCTCCACTTCCCTTTGCTCTAGAAATTGCAGTTCTGGCGAATCACTGTGCTTCTATTCTTAATTATCAATTCCGCAGCTTGGTTTCCTGGTGGCTAGTGGTTCCCCAAAGACTATACACCTTCACTTAACACATATTTCTATGCCTTTTGGTGTTTTTGTCTCATGAATGCCTGCTATTTTTAATCGTGGCTAGACACAAAAAAACTAAATATTATATTGTACAGCAAAATGGACTCTACTCCAAAAGCTTTGGTGACCTTAGTTCTCCTATGACAAACTGCCACACTCATGAGCCACTGCTGCATCCCTCAAAGAAAATAAAGCCATAACGTGAGGACTCCAATCTAGTGGTATCCAGCCACCCACACGCTCTCTCCTTCATGACTCACTTGTCCTTTGAATGTGATGCTCCAACAGTCATTGGCTAGTTATGTTTTGACAGCATTGGAACTTGCTATGGCCATTTAGATCCACCTTGTCTCAGCTCAGCCATGGTCACTTTTATCATAAACCTCCTAAGAGCCACCACAGGGCCTCCAAAACTCAAGGTACTTTTCAGCTCAATAGATTGCAGTTACTGAATGTCTCCATTCATGGGCCATTTGCACACCAGATGGAAGGAAACCCAACATCCGAAAACTAGGAGAACTGGTTATAATTTAAAACATTTGGTTATATTTTGGAAGACCCACAAAGCTAGGTTTCTGGACTATCTGCAAACAACACAAGTTCAGAAGTTAATCATCTGTGGCAAAACTCCGCGGATTAGTGTTCAAATCCAGGAAATTGGACAGCTACTCTCGGTGACTCTGCCTTTGGGAGCAGGCGAAGAGGGTGCCTGTAGGCATCTACCTGCACGTGCCTATGGGCAGTGCATCTCGAGGTAACCATTGCGAAGCATCAATTACAAAAAAAAACAGGAGATCAGGCTGTAGGTGTAGAAAATATTGTACGGAGTCAAACCACCCCATAATCTCCACAGACTTGACTCGTGTTCTCTACCGTCCCTTGTATCCCCTATTGTGGTCAGCGGAGCCACCAAGCACTCAGTGCCCCCATGAGATGCCACGGAGTCACCTCCACCTACTTCCTCTCCTCCCTCTTCTCTCCTACCTATTCCTTCACAAAGGCCTCTCGA
>NW_011912131.1:0-2098 GCF_000151845.1 Pteropus vampyrus | reverse complement strand
GTACACATTTATAGCTCCACTGTAATTTTTCCCCTTTGCAGAAGAGAACTGAGATGTAAACACCACCCCCATCTGACTGCACACAAGGTATGCATGTATGAGACAAAAATAAATACTCCGGATTTCTACAGCCAGGCTTTTGTGCACACAGGCACGACACATGTCGGTACAGATTGCCAACAGGTGTGGCTCAGGGGAGGACACAGAAAAGCACAGGTGGGAGGACCATGCGGAAGCTAGTGGAAAGATTACAGAAGGGGAGCGCTGCCTTTCTCTCCAGCAACCTGCCCGAGTCCCCCTTCATGAGGCACGGTTGCCAGCCTTAGGCCAAAACTGGCCTCTGTAGAAGAGGTAAGTGTGCGTAAATGTCATCTGGGGAAAGGCCAGATTTATCCCTCGCTGTCCAATGGTTGAGAAATCACCTGTTCTTGGATCCCTGTGGAATCCAGGGTGACATGTATTGTGGTGCTTTAGAAACATAGCTTATCTCTGCACCTTTCCGCAGGCCAGTGATATACAAAGGGCAGGAATGGTCCTCTTATTTCACAGGTGAATATCGAAAAGACTGAGTGACTGGACCAGGGTCACCCAGCTCGTCAAAGGCAGAAAAGAGCTTGGGAGCCTTCTGTTGCTTTTGAAACAGACCCTGAGAAGAGTATAGGGTGACTTGAGGGACAGAGGGAATCTTGCCTCACCTGTTTTGCAGACCTGAAATCCCCCTGGGTAGAGTCAACTAACTCGGTGTTGATGAAATTTCCAGAAGGTGGGTAGAGCACTAGATTCTGGGATTTGTAAAGTTGTTAAGAGCTCTGTGGCCAAAGAAGTTTGGGAAATGCTGATTTGAACAAAAGCAAAGACTTTTCTATCCAGCAGAACTTCTCAGAGCCTTTAATATGCTAATGACCAAGCCCATAGCAGCATCCAGGATTTCCCAGCCCCGTTGATCAAGAAAATATTTTCAGGAAGCCTTTACTACTGCTCTGCAGACATTTTATGAAATGCTGGGTTGGGGCAGTGATGAGTTTAGAAAGGCATATTTTCTTGGGGAGGAGTAAAATATTCCACTAATATTGGTCAAATTCTACTAAATCCAAAGTGTTTTAACAGATTAGCTTTAAATCATCTGGAAGGCTCTGAGAAAATGGGACACAGAAAAGGTAAATTTTTATTAGAAGAACAGAAGGAAGTGAAACCACCTTAAATCCAATTTGAGAAAAGCTTATTTAAATGTGTTGCTGAAAAAAACAAAAGCGGTTTCGTGTTTTGTAGAAGTTAGATTTTGCACCAGGAACTCCTAGGCTGAGCTGAGTTGCAAAAGGTGCTAACCCATCACTTAAGGAGCCCACTTCCGGTTCAAGTGACTCATGCCAGAGGCATCATGGGAAACAGCTGTTGACTAAGAGGTGATGGTGGGGGTCTGGGAGCTGAGACGTTTTCTACTTCTTTTTTAAGAGGAGAAAAATTTCTGCTTTCTTATAGGGGAAAAAAATCCATGAATGTTTTGGTGATGCTGTGATGCGAGAACATATTTCTGCTCCATCAGAGGGTTTTAAAAAAAAGCCCTAACCGGCAATCTCCCAAAGGCGAGAGCTGGATTGTTATTGTTCCTGCTGCCCCATTCTTAGTTGAGGGCTGAGCGCCTAAGGGAAATATTTGTGCTGAACCAGACATTTGACTCTTGTGTTTTAAGATGGGATTCTAATAATAAATAAATAAATAAATCTCAGTCGGTACGCAGTTCTTTCTGGCAGGATGGTCCTGTGAGTTATGGCTCTGTCCAGAAGGCTGGGAGGAGGCGACTCAAGGGTCCATGCCTGCTTCTTTTTCTCTGCGGCTGGATGGACACAGGCACGTCTCTTAACCTCTCCGAGCTCCAGTTTTTTCTTCATAGCATAGAGAACCCCAAATCTGCCTCGTTTACTCTCAGGTGATAGCATTAAAGGAGAGAAGGAATAAACATGCTGTAAAACTAAGATGCTCTACAAATAACCAGTGATTATTACATGACAGAATATAAGCAATGTCAGGAAGGACTCCTTTTCTATCTAGCAATATTTTTGTCCAGGCTTGTCAAAGGGCCTGAAATTGTATCATTAGA
>NW_011912130.1:0-2547 GCF_000151845.1 Pteropus vampyrus | reverse complement strand
AAAAAGAAATTTAAATAAGAAGCAATAGACTTCAGTTACTTCCTTAAAAGATCATTTTGGCACTTCTGTGGGGAATGAATCAGAAGGATAAAGGTAGAAACAGCAAAACCAGCCCAGAGGCCCTGCAATGATCTGAGCCTAAGATGCTACATTCATGCTACTGACAAACAAATCTCCTGTCTGCTCCCTCTGTCCAGATGCTATTAGACATTTCTATTTGAATTTGCTGGTGATATGTAAACTATTTCAATTCTTGAATTAAATTTTAGAATCCCCCTCATTCTCCTACAATAAACTAGCATCTCTAATTTTATCTTGTTGTCAATCTTATAAGTCTTTTCTGCAGCATGTCTTGAATTGTTGCTTTGTTTTATATCACATCCCAGCCTTGTTTTCCATCTAGCAAAAGTGATAAAAGTAGTAATAGTAACTATTTCATAAGAAATAGTTCTGAGGAGTGAATGAGTTGTTGCATATAAAACACTTAGAATGGTACTTGACATGTAATAAGCATTTTTCAAGTATTAGCTATTACTGCAGCAAAGTTTACACTTTACGTAGTTTAAAATGCTTATAAATATATATTTATGGATATAACATTTTATGACATTAATAGCCATTTTTAATAAAGATATGCAGCTTAGTTATTTATAACATTTATAATATTGTCACAAAATTTTTTACAAATTAGCGATAGTTCATAGGGTCTAGAATGAAGGGAAGATGCAAAAGCAGTCAGGGTCCATTCATTACTTTTATGGAATATTTGTCACACTTTTAAATGTCTATGAAATAGGCCTAATGAGATCTTTTAGAAAAGCTGAGTTCTCCAAGTATGCTTCTTAAGAAACCTAATTTTATTTTATTGATGGCAATCTTTAGGCCACCATAGGAACTTTAATTTTCACTGAAATAACCAAAAAATTGCAGTACTAAGGTTCTTTCCCTTTCAGATCAGGAATTAAGATTGAGGGAAAACAAGTTTTTACTATTTTCTGAGTGGGTTACTCTCTATGGAACCAAAAGAATACCTTTTTTGATTCTGCTACTAAAAGCATATTACAGTAAATGGATATCAATAAAACATGCAGTTATTTTTTTAAAGCTTTTTGGTTGAAACCCTGGAATAATAATTACACAACAGATTCCGGAAATAGGCTCTTTATACAATAAACACATTAGCTTTAGGGTTGATATATAACAAAACAAAACTTTATGTGGATTGATGCTTTCAGTGGTTCTTAAAGAATATAACACAATTGCAAAGAAGGAACAAAGAGAAAAAACATCAGATATATCCCAGATTCTCTTCACTGAAGTAGAAGACAATGAAATGTCATCATGTAACCTTCTTATAGATGAACATCGTGTAGCATAATCCCCCCATCAGGGCCAAGGGAAAATTTGAATTCACATTTTCACCTGCCAGACAACAACAACAAAAAGGAAATTTAGTTCTGTTCCCTATATGTTCAATGATTTGTCTTAAACTCTCACTCGGATGTCTGGGAGTCTGCTAAACACTAGTGCCTCGTCATTTTCCCCAGACTCCACCAAGGTCCTGGACACTTCTCAGAGATAATGGCCACTACTTTGAAGAACCCAAGAAGAGGTAGGATACTGGCCCCAGTTCCATCTTAAAAGGATCCTAGCAGAGGTGGAATTGTTTCATCAGCCACTTTTCTGTGATACAGACCTCGGCAGTGAGAGGCCTGAGCTCTACAGAGTCAGGATGGTAAATTTCTGCTTGAAAACTCTCTGGTTTCCAAGAATACTGTAGCCAATTCCCCACAAAAAAGAGCTATCCTCTGGGCAGAACTCACACATGCAGTCTGGCTCATCCTACGCTCCCAGGGGGCTTTTTCTATGTATTCCTACAGCAAGTGCTTTTAGTTTGCAAATTTTGGCCCTTATTAAAGCATGCCTTTTAAAAATTAAATTTATTAGGGTAACATTGGTTAATAAAATTATATAAGTTTCAAGTGTACAATTCAATAATATACATCTGTATATTGCGTTGTGTGTTCACCACAGTTTCATCTCCTTCCGTCTCTATATATTTGACCTGCCCTGAATTAATGCTTTCCTGAGCAATTTCTTGTCAGAAAAATTGTAAACTTCTTTCACATAATAGAATGTTTCTTATAAATTCTGTTGGAGCCTAACATATGCATGTACTAAATCAATATCAAATGAATGAATGAAGTTATGGTGGAGGCCTTAAATAGCATACAACCATTCTCTGTATCTCTGCAGTTTGATAAAACATCTTTATGTTTGTCTCTGATAAATAAAACAATTTAAAATGTTTTTAATTAATTCACTCAGTATTTGGTGCCTGCCCTTCAAAGGGAGAGATGCAATGGAATGTAGAGGCAGAGTCCAGGTGCTGGACAACCTCGAACATCATCCTAAAAAGCAGGTCAAAAATCGTTGAGGACTCTTTTGCATGGTATGAAATGGTCAGTTTTGCTTTACAGATAGAACATGCTGATGTGACAGATGGATTTGAAGGGCAGGACTAGAAGCAGGGTTAGGTGCAAGACA
>NW_011912129.1:0-2496 GCF_000151845.1 Pteropus vampyrus | reverse complement strand
AAGCACAGATAAACCATCTTGGAGTATTTAGAATCTTAACAGTGTTCATACCATTGACTTTGATTCTATCCTATGAAAATATTCTGAGGTTATACAAATGTTTGTGAACGATCGCATTCTTCAGTAATTTCGTAACAGGAAATGCTATCTCAATTAAAAACAACTAGTAATAGTTACAAAGATTAAGAAAATAATAGTGATAATAACTTTTATTGCTTGATCATTATGTGCCAAGTACTAGTATAATCTTTACTTGAATCGTCTCATGTATTCTTTATAGAAACCTTAAAAGATAGAGATTATTATTATCCCTGTTTTACATATAAGGAAACTGAGCCACAGAAAAATTAATTTGCCTGAGATCACAAGCAGTAACCTAACCCATGGCAGCTTTAGGACTAGGACCCATGCAACCTTACTTCAGAGTTTTCACTATTAACCATCAAACTCTATATATTTAATTCATTTCCATGATGGGATATTATGGAGCCATTAGAGATAATGTTTTCAAAGAGTTTTTCATAACATTAGGAAATATTTACATTATATGCTTGGAAAATTGCATTTATACATTATCTCAGCTATGTAAAAAATATACAAAGAAAATGCCTAGAAGGAAACACCAATTAACAGTAATTGTCTTTGAATGGCTTGGTTATGAGTCATTTATTTTCTTCTTTATACTTTTCTGAATTTTTCTAATTTACTAAAATAAGCATGTGCTTTTTAAAAAAAAATCCAGGGTAAAAAATAAAAAAATTTAAAAAGTTATGCTTATGCTAAATTACCCTTATTTCCATTTTTGACAGTGTATTTTAAAATATGACAAAGTAACTTGTATTTAGTGCATTAAGAAAGGGAACAAGTTTAAAATGTCACGAATTGTAATGCAACAATTCTTCCTGTATTAATAAAAGAGGACCAAGATTAAGGCTTACGCTTCAGTCATCTACTCCTGAATTTCTACTACTTTAGAATCTAACAGAGCCTATGCGGTGTTAACTCTTGGCAAATATGTGCCGAATAAGTGACTTTATGTTGTTTAATATTTTTTTGAAAACCAATGACAAAGCATGGAAGAACTGCTTATTGAATTTGTGGTAATAACTGATGCAACAGAAAACAGAATCAAGATTTGAAATTACCTATCTGAAATTACTAAATTCGGATAAAATGTAATACTCATTAAAGTTTCCAAAGTATCTATTGCTCATATATTAAAAGTCTTAAAATGATTTATCCATTGATTTGCTGATTCTAGAAGCACCCCAAGGAAATAACTGAATATGCACAAAGGCTTAGCCTCAATGATGTTCCTTGATAACACTTAAAGATTAGAAACAATTAGATCTGTAAGAGTAGATAACAGGTTGAATATACTGTGGGTATCCTTAAAATAGAATATTTTCCAGGCAAAGGATGTCGTTGGTATTTATTGGTATAGAAATATTTTCATAATACATTAAGTAAAAAAGTCAGATTATGCAACAATACAAACAGTGTGATCCTAATTTGGTTAAAATATATAGGTGGTAAATAGCTAGGGGTAATACAGATCGGAAGGCTATACATTAAAATGTTACTGAAAGATATCTTTGCATGATGTAATTATGGGTAGCTTTATATGTCTATTTTTCTCATGATGCTCTGTTAAATGTAAAATACTTCTTGAAAATGTAAAAATATCTTCTATACAGCTATAGTATGCATTTTGAGGTGTCACAGTTGGTGCTGATTTTACATTTCATGTACAAAAAAGAGTGCGGATGTTCAATTGCCCTAAGCTCTTACATGCGGCAATGCAGTATGGCAGCTAAAAAGACGTTGTTAATTCCAATTTTAAATGACACCACTTGCAGCAAAACTTCCAGATTATGGGCAGCAGTGACTCTCCTGGGCTTTGCAGTGGGCAAAGTACATAGATAATACTGCATTCAGTTCTTGCGTTATTTTAGGAAAAGGACTGACAAACCAGGGAGTCCAGAGCAAAGCAGCAGGTGGCCAGAACATCTGCCATGAGCAAAGTTTGCCCAGAATAGAAGAGTCTACTGGGAGGCATTACCTCTACTATCCTTCTCAACTTGGTATCTGTTTCCTTTTACATAACCCACCCTGAGTATCTACCACTAGAAAACATCCTGGGTTAGTTCCCCAGAATAGCATAGAATGTCTGCATGAAGAGTGAAAAATGGTTGGAGTTGGAGTAAGACCCGGGAAGAAAAGAAAGGTCCTGACACGAGTAACTGAGCTAAAGGGAGAAGGAGAAAGATGGGCACAAGAGGGACAAGGGCAAAAATGCAAGCCTGGGGGCGTACAGGGAGCCTTGAAACCCAGATCTTGGCATGGGAGGAGCTGAGAAGCAGAGAGATCACCAGCAATAGTAAAGTAGAAAGATGGCTTTCTGAGTAGCTTTTGAAGTGCCTCAGGTCAGGGAAGAGCTCATGTTCTATTATACTCATCCATTTATTCATCAAATACTACCTGAGTACTTGGGGG
>NW_011912128.1:0-2952 GCF_000151845.1 Pteropus vampyrus | reverse complement strand
CTATGCTAACTGGTGTGAGATGGTATCTCATTGTGGTTTTGATTTGCATTTCCCTAATAGCTAGCGATGATGAGCATCTTTTCATATATTTGTTGAACATTTGTATGTTCTCTAGGGAGAAGAGTCTGTTCAGGTCCTCTGCCCATTTTTTGATTGGATCATTTGGTTTTTTGTTGTTATTGAGGTGTATGAGTTCTTTGTATATTTTGGATATTAGGCCCGTATCGGAGGCGTTACTTGCAAATATATTTTCCCATTTGGATGATACTCTCTTTACCTTGTTGACGATTTGCTGAGCAGAAGCTTTTTAGTTTGATGTAGTCCCATTCGTTTATTTTTGCTTTTACTTCTCTTGCCTTTGAGGTCAAATTCATAAAATCCTCTATAAGTCCAAGATCCTTGAGTTTAGTTCCTATGTTTTCTTCTATGCATTTTATTGTTTCAGGTCTTATATTCAGGTGCTTAATCCATTTTGAGTTAATTTTGGCGTGTGGTGATAGACAACAGTCTAGTTTCATTCTTTTGCAGGTGGCTTTCCAGTTTTCCCAGCACCATTTATTGAAGAGGATTTCCTTTTTCCACTGTATATTTTTGGCTTTTTTGTCGAAAATTATTTGCCCATATAAATATGGACTTACTTCTGGACTCTCGATTCTGTGCCACTGGTGCGTGTGTCCGTTTGCTGCCAATATCATGCCATTTTGATTACTGTCACTTTATAGTATAATTTAAAAATCGAGCAGAGTGATGCCTCCAGCCTTGTTCTTTTTTCTCAGGATGGCTTTGGCAATTAACCTGTCCCCATTGTTTTGCTGGGCGTAGCCCATGAGGCAGCTCTCATAGGTCGGAGTTGTGTGCCTGTGGCACTCCCAGGCTACAATCACAAGCAGGTGGGTGTACCAGTCTCCTTCCCCTTCAGTTCGAACTGGCAGTTCTCCTGCTGGAATGGCTGATGAAGTCCGTGGTTCACACCCATACGAGTTTCTTTATTGGAGGATTTCTTGACCACACTGTTAGCATTCTCTTCCAAAGACGCTTTCACTTTTTTTTTGCAATATGGAGAGGCTGAGAATTTTCCAAATTTTTAAGTTCTGCTTCCCTTTTGGTTAACCATTCGATTTTTTTTTATGGTGACATTCATCGGTTAACGAAATCCAATAAGTTTCAGCTGTACACTTTAACAGTAAGGCATATATATATTTACACTGTGTGTTCACCTCCCATAGTTAACCATTCCATCTTTAAGTCACTTTTCTCTACTCACATTTTACTACAAGCATTAAAGAGAAGCCAAGCCATGCCTTCACCACTTTATTTAGATATTTCTTCAACCAAATATCCGATTTCATTGCTCGCAAGTTCTACCTTCCACAAAACACCAGGACATGAACACAATTCAGCCAAGTTCATTACTACTTCATAACGAGGATGGCTTTTCCTGCAATTTCCAATGACATCCTTCACTTCTGTCTGCGACCTCATCAGAGTGGCTGTTACTTCCACATTTCTGTGAACGTTCTGCTCACGACCCCTTAAAAGTTCCCCGAGAAGACCAAGGCGCTCTCTACAGTTCTCCTATGACTTCTGGGTCCTCACCAGAATCGCTTTTAAAGGTCCATTCGTGGCAAAGTAGACTTTTTCTAGAATATACTTCCAAACCGGTTCAACCTCTACTCATTACCCAGTTCCAAAGCCACTTCCACATTTTCAGGTATTTGTTATAGCGGCACCCCCACTATTCGGTACCAATTTAATGTCTTTGTCTGTTTGGACCGTTGTGACAGAATACCTCAGACTGGGTGGTTTATAAATGACAGATGTGGATTTCTCACAGTTCTGGAAGCTGGAAGTCCAAGATCAGGGTGTCAGCACGGTTGGATAAGGGCTCTCTTCTGGGTCACCGCAGACTTCTCGTTGTAGCATCACATGGAAGGGGAAGAGGTCTCCGTCGGGCCTCTTTTACAGAGACATAATCTCATTCATGAGGTTCTGCCCTCGTGATTTAATCACTTCCCAAAGGCCTTCCCTCCTAATACCATCACATCGAGCATCAAGATTTCCACATAGAACTTTGGGGGTGGGACACAAACATGCGGATCATGGCAAAATTGTAATACGTTTACACCTAACTTCAGGTGCAGTTCATAAGAAGTCAATGGAGAATATGACAAAGCAGTTGGCTTGTCCCTGAGCATTGCAATGACAGCCGTGTGCTGTGCTTCTTCCCAGGGGCCTCTGGGCTTCAGAGAAAAGCAGTTATTTGCATCTGTCGATCCCAACTGGGTCCTCTTGTCTCGCAGACTATAACTGGACACATTGAATTTGTAATCCCGATCTCAGCAGAAATGTCACTTGTAAAGGTAAAGCTCAAATTCAGACACTCGGCCTTAAGAACGAGGCTGGACCTCACAGGAAACGGCCTGGGACCTCCCCTAGCCTGGGTTGTCTTACAGAGAGGCAAACAGGTCACGCCTCCCCCTCCCCCAGAGAGGGAGGGGAGCTCTGCATCCTGACCCAGTGGGGACAAGCTTTCTGTCCCTGAATAAACAGCAGCAAAAACATTGCCAGAACAATGGAAACAAAGCATATCTCTTGTTGCACTGTGTAAAAAGGATGAGACCGATGAAAAGAACGCACACGATAACAGATAAAGAGAATACACACAATAAAAACACCTGGCCCCGAGCTACAGGAAATACTACTGTTGAAACGGATTCACTCTGGGCTTCTGTTTGGAATTTCTTCCCTAACAGTGGTGGACAGTCAAAGGGAATCATATTGTATGTGCACATCTTGTTGATCATTTTAATTGCGTATGTATCATGTTTGCTTCTGTCTGATTTCCAGTGTGAGAGAGAAAATAAAAAACAAGTAATTGGACCGCAAATGTAATTCACGATCTTAAAACAAAAATGACGGTGAAGACACTGCAAAAGTACTAATGTCACTGAG
>NW_011912127.1:0-2139 GCF_000151845.1 Pteropus vampyrus | reverse complement strand
TAGGTGAATTTATAGCTATTCTATATCATATAGTATATCATAAAAATTTCCTCTTGTCATTAAAAGTTCTTTAATATTTTAAAGGTCTTTACTACCATTTATTTAGCATTTCTCTCAGTATTATTTCCAGTTACCCATAATTAGAGGTAACCTGATGGCATAAAACTTTGTCCACACTTAGACTGCATCTTTAAGAAAGACCCTAGAAGAGAATGACAAGGTAAAACTTGGAGCCCTTGACTGTAGATATCTGTCTAGAGCAGACACCTGCATCCCCATAATGTTGGGATTTGAGCTGCTCTCACTCCCAGCTCTACCCACCACCAGCAGCTCCCAGTACGCTATGAGCAGGGAAGGAGCCAAACAACGCTTCAGACAGCAAGTGACTTTACTTCCTCTAGTCAAGAGTTCCTGGGTTACAAACTCTTTGGTTCCTTTAAGAAACTCCTGGCTGGGCCCCAGATACAGGGAGCAAAGTGTTGAAAGAGTAGAAGGTCTCTGGCTTGCCGGTTCAAGTTCCTAAAATGCTACCAGATGTGAGGTTTGACATCAAAAAATGGAATGGCTCAGGGTAATAAGTAGCGAATGTTTTTTGGAGATTCCTGCTTTACAGTTGACTAAACTTTTTTCATGTACATCTTCATAACTCTTTATAAACTAAGCTGCAAGGCAGATGTTGTTATTATTCCCATTTTCCAGAGGAGATGGCTGAGGGTCAGAGCCACTAGGGCAGCGATTGTTATTCATTTATTTGTTTGTTTGTTTTCAAATTTTTCTTTTTGTTTATGTTTTTTTTTACAATTAGGCTATGTGGGAAAGGAGCGAATAAAGTTTAGGTAACATGAAAGTAGCTGTCTTGACCTCTAACAACAAAGAAAACATGTAGCCATAGCCCTCCCCGCCCCAAAGGTGACATTTGAACTGATAGGGTTTTAATAAATGGACTTGGCTGTACCTGGAAAGTGGACAATGCTTTAGTTTTAAAGAAGCTCCAACAGGAAGGTGCTTATAGCAGGAACATTGTGGTAACTCTTATGCGCAGATCCCATGCTCAGATGTGCTGGTGTGCAGTTTGGCTGTTTTTTGTTGAGTTTTAGGTGTTCAGCTTATTGTTGTTTCAAGAGGAGAGATCTGGAGATGTCTCTCATGCCACCATGTTTTAGGGCAGTGATTCTTAAAATGTACTGTGCATATGAACACTGAGGATCTTCTTTAAAAAAAAAACACACGGATTCAGATCAAGTGATCTAGAGTGGGGTCCAAGATTCTGATTTCTAACAGGTAATGTAAGATGCTGCTGGCCCAAGGACCACAATTGAGTAGGGAGGTGTCAGGAAGCGTGGCCAAGTTGCACATATCCTAAGTGACTGAGTCTGTCTGACCCCAAAGCCTATGCTCCGTGTCTGCTGTTTCCACTTGGAATCTTGCAAACCATCCACTTACTTTACAGGAGACCAGAGACAGAAAGACTTCAGTTGGAGAGAAAGGAAGCTCTGTACAGGAGAGGGGCTTCTCTCAGCAGGCCCAGACCCCTCTTCCAGGCTCAATGAGGGAGAGACGGATGGAAGAGGATTGATTCTGGGGTAGTGAAGCATCATAGCTGGGCATCCATCAGTGGTTTGTTGGAAAAATTAGTTTTTTAATTAAAAATATCTTTTCTCCCCCCCTTTCTTTCCTTTTCCCTTTAATGTCTCAGTCTAGAGTAATTATGAGTCACTCTGGAAATACTGAACCTTAGAAAAATTGTTGGTGTGACTGGCGAGGAATTTATCTGATTAACTTTGGCTTAGCCTTTGAAAAAAAGAAAAAAGGAAGTAAAAAGATAAAGGGAGGGGGAAAAGCACTAGCTTCCTATTCTCCTTCTGGCACAAAACTTAATCACAGTGTCTGGGAGGCCAGGTGGACACTAGGATTGCTCCTTCGGGCCAGCCTGGGGCAAGATGGATTGGAAAGACCTGAGTTCATTCCAGGCATTCCCTTCCCAGGGCCTCCACCTGTCCCCCAACTTTTCTGCTTGGCCCAACATGGGAAACGGTGTCTTAGGCTGGGTTCCTGAGAAGCAGAGCTGGAAAAGGGGATTCAAGTTTTAGAGATTTATTAAATGAGTGCTTTCAAGCGATGCCCACAAAGGAGTGAGGG
>NW_011912126.1:0-1901 GCF_000151845.1 Pteropus vampyrus | reverse complement strand
GGATGAGGCGGCTACGGTCAGTGCCCGGGCCGAGCCTTCCTCCCAGAGCTCGCTGCGGAGCCAGCGCTCCACAGACTGGCCGCAGGCAAGAGGCCACCGTCCCCCCGGCTACACCTGCTCAGACCGATGATTCTGGCGAGGCACTGCCGGGGCGCGGGGGCTTCCCCAGTCCTGTCTCGTCTGGGCCAGGGGCCTGTTCCCCCTCCTCTGCAGCCTCTTCAGACCGGCACCGCGGCCTCCTGACGGTTCCCTGTCCGCCATGTCCCTCCCTGCCTCGGGGCCTTTGCACTTGCGTCTCGTGCTTAGAATGCATTTTCTTTGGCCCGTCTTGTGCTGTCTTGCTTTTTTAACTTCCCTTTTGAATTTTAAGAGCACTTTTACAACATTTACCAGCACTAGAAACACATTCGATGCCATAGGCTTTTTTTTTTTTTAATCTTAGAAAAATATTAATGAGAGCAATATCTGAGAAGGACCTCCCGGACCCCCGGTCGGAGCCGAGGCTCCTTCCCGGCCCGCCGGCCCCGGCATCAGCCCCAGAGCGGTGAGCCGCGACAGGGGCCCAGACTGCCCCCCGAGCCCGGCCTGCGGGTCAGACGTCCTGCCCCTTTTCCTGCCTTCTCTCCAAACACAGTGAAAAGCGGACGAGAAACAGGCCTAAAAGGGAAGCAGGAATGGGAACTAGGGGAGAGAGCTGAGGGCGTGTGCAGGACAAGCCCACCTCGAGAGGGACGCAGGCCGGGAAGAGTCCTGGGAGGCTGAAAGAGGGGGGTCAGGCCGCGAGGAAGCGGGGGGCTGGGAACTAGGTGGCCAAAGGAGAACGGGGGACAATGGAAAGGGCTGCTGAGCCCAGGGAGAGTGCCACGGGGTGACTGGACAGGGCGCGGGACGTGGACACCGTGGGACTGGACTGCACTGCTCCAGGAGGCAGCTCGGCCCTGCCCTCATTCTGACTTGTCCCGCCACTTCCGAGTGGGGTTCCTTCTCCCAGGGGTACCCAGCTCTCACCTCCGCCATGTGCCCTCCACCCTGGACCCACGCGGAGCCCACAGGAGTATCAGAGCCACTGTGGCGTGAGGCAGAGGCCCTGCAAGCCCACCCTGGTCTCACAGCACCTCAGACGCCCGAGTCCCTATTGCACCCGTGGAGGGTCACCCTTGGTCACCTTTGAGGCCAGCAGAGAAGCACACACCCAGGCTCTGTTCCACTCATGCACCCAGACTTACTGGATTGGGCCACTGGTGGATGCGGGAGACCGTGTGGGTGCGGGGCTCACTGTTGCAGGTCCCAGAGCCCCACGGGCGGCCTTCGACAGACACCTGGGAACAGAGCCACCTGAGGCAGCGAGGTTCAGCGCTGGGGTCTGTTGGAACGCCCCCGTGCCGCGTGCTCTCCCAGTTGGAGTTGGGGCTCTGGGGGCCGAACATGTCACTGAGGACTGGCATTCGGTGCGACTTCTTTGGGCATCACCACAGTTCTTCGGGGACTAAAAATAAACACGGTTTTTTTTTGTGTCACTCAGAAGGCTCCTCAGGGTGTTACATGAAGCGTCTTACACGTCTTGAACTGTGAGTGAGAGAAGCCGCTCACCCAGTTGACGTTGCTGCAGTGGGAGACAGGTCACGGTGTCTCTCTCCCCAAGCAGCTGGGTCCCCCGGGGTTGGGCAGTCCCCCCTTGTTGCCCACTGAAGCTGCTTCCCAGCGGATCTCGGGGGCGTCACCCAGTGACTTCATCCGCGGCCCTCAGCCCACCTCTAGTGTCCATGGCTTGTGGATTCACACACCCTCACCCCCACCCCCACCCCCGCCGCAGGTCCCCTGGCCGCCCCCAGCGGTGAGGGTGATCTCGGAAATGCAAGCTAACCCTCTCGGGGCCTCGCTCCCAGCCTGCCCGGTCTGGA
>NW_011912125.1:0-2440 GCF_000151845.1 Pteropus vampyrus | reverse complement strand
AACACCGAGATTAAATTTTGATAATGTAAAACAAATCTGAATAACAAAATTTACTGGAGATGGCAAAGTTGAGATGTAGAGAGACCATATTCAAAAGAATGGCTTTCATCTATGTCCCTTTGGGAACATAGGAAAATGTTCTCGAAAGGAAACTGAGCACTTAATACAGTGAAGTGTGGTGCCTAATCGGAAAGCATCTAAGAGAAATTATATGGTTCCAAATGTAACAACTCAAAAACGATTACTTCAGTAACTTTAAAAGAACCCTGTTTTACACTAATCTGTAATCCTTGTCAAAATGAAATTGCAAAACCATTCATCAATAAAAAGATAATGAAGGTAGGTGGAATTAAAGGTTGTATATTGGTTCTACTATAGAATTTTTGAAAGCCTCACCACAACTATAAAAAAATAGGTAGAGATGTTATCTATTTTACAGAAAAGAAAACTGAAGCTCAGGGGAGATTCAAGTTTAAAACTAAGTTTAGGAGAACTGGCAGTGGGACATTGGCACTAAGATTCTAAATTTAGTGAAATTCTCTTTACACCATACTTTTTTCTTTTTTGGCCAGTAGATGTTCTTGTATTAAGAATTAAATTCTTTTATGATTATGATTTTTTTTCTAAAGGAGACTTTCATTTTCTCATTTAACATTGTAGTGCCTCTGCCATAAAAGACAGAGTACTAAACGCTACAAGAACTCCATGGTAAAATTATGTGGTCTCAGAAATTCCAATTTAGTGGAAAGGGAAGAGAAGCAAATATTTTAAAGTTTTTACCCTTCCCTTCTCCTGGAAGCTTGGGCTTGCAATTTTTTAACGTTGTTAATCTTTCATAGCTATCTCCCTACTTCAGTGCTCCCCTAGAATTCTGTGTATAACACTGTTTATGATTTTCACACATATTATAATTATTTGTAATTATATTTCACAATAATTTCTAATCACATCTCAGCCTTCTTGAGTACAAAGATTAGTTCCTACTCATCCTGCTTTTACAAGGCAAAGCCCAGTGCTATAGTAAGTATTCAGTAGATGTGTGAGTTTATTATATGTTTATTATTAGAAAAGTACATACACCTTGTAAAATTCAAGCAGTATAGAAGTATATAATGTAAAAAGTGAAACTTTTCCTTCTCTTTCACCTACTTCTACTGTCCTTGGGTAACCATTGTCAGCATTTTGATTCAGAACCTCTCAGATATTTTTTACATGTACAAATATAATATGATTTTGAATTAATAAGTTAAATCCATAAGATGCTTTGAGAATAAAAATAATCCTTTAAAATATAGAACTATCATATGATTAAAATTCTAATATTATTTATATTAAACTATTTTAATAGTTTTCTTTTTAAAACGAAAACAACTGGATATGATGATGACCTCGAAACTTTGAGATTGTCTTTCCTAGTTTACTTTTGGATTACTTGTATAAATTGTCTTGACTGCTGATATAATATTTGCAGCTTTTCACTGACTTATGGAGCAGATATATGCTTTTTAGACTCCATGCTACCCACTATAATGTCTCAGTATCTTAGAATTGGAGTACTGGCCTTGGTCTAAAGGCTGTGTTTGGAAGTTTTAAAATGTTTTAGTGAGAATTAAAATAAATAAAAAATAACACATTTAAAAGAATAAATGAGTTATGATTGAATAAAATAGATTTTAGCTAGACATGGAAATTGGATGATTAAAATTCAGAATTTTCTGTTTATTTTGGAATGTAAATAAGTAAATTATAACACATTACCATGTAATTGATTTATGCTTACATGGCACAAACATTATGTAGCCTCAGAAAGAGGAAAAATTACCAGGCAAACAGTATATTGAAAACAAAATATGGCAGAAAAGATCTAAGAATCATAGTGCACTCAAAACTTAATGTATCTCCAATAACATGGTTCAGCATAGATTAATGGAAAATAAATATACAACAGAATAAATTATATCTTTGAAAATGACTTGATTTATGTCTTAATTATCTCACTTTGCATTAATTTAATGGTGTACGAAAACTTGGAATAATATAAATATAAATTTATTGAGGGATTTGATATTGGAAATGGTTAAGAGAGTTAAAATAATTCTGATTAATTTTATGTGGAAAGAGCTAAAAATATATAAATTGATATTGAAACAGATAAGGCTTATTTATAAGTAAAATTGATTACTGTCTTTTTTGGGTGAAAGATCTAAGGAAAGTTATATAACCAATATTAAATGTTTTATTTGTTATTGGCAAGTCGAGTACTACTAGATAAATTAGAAAGTTAAAAATATATAGTAAAGGTTTCCATACTTTTTTAGGTAAAGAAGATGATGATGATGATGACTGATAATAAAATTGGTGCTTCCTATATGCTCTTGGAAATAGGAAATAGAAATAAATAAATCAATAACTACTGTTTACTGAATTTCACCTCATTCTA
>NW_011912124.1:0-1269 GCF_000151845.1 Pteropus vampyrus | reverse complement strand
GAGGTACAGCAGGAGGGGCCTCGAGGAGGGCGGGCCTGCAGGGGGCGCCTCGGGCTGGCCTCGCGCCTCCGACCCACTCTCCTCCGCCCGCCTTCTCCCCCAGCCCCCGCAGCCGCCCAGGCCCAAGCCCCCCGCGCGGGCGAAGCCGCAGCTGCCCCGCAACGACGTCTACACGAGCCCCGCCCCGCGACCCCGCCCGGCCCCGCCCCCCAAGCCCTCCGTGCCCATCTACCAGGAGCCCGACGAGCCCATAGCCTTCTATGCCATGGGCCGGGGCAGCCCCGGGGAAGCCGCCAGCAACATTTACGCGGAGGTGGAGGTGGAGGTGGAGGTGCCGTCGGGGGGTGAGGGCTGGCCCGGCATCCGCGGGCACCCCGTGCTCCGGAAGTGCAGGTCCAGGCCTGTCTCAGGAAGCCAGGTAGGTGGGGGTTCGGGGAGAAGCTAGCCCTCCAGGCTTCCTGGAGGCTACACTGGGGAGGCAGAGGCATTCTGGTTGGACGCCTGCGGCAGGGTGAAGGTCAGCGGTCTGAGGTGGGATGGGACGCAGTGAGGGTCCAGGCTGCCGCATCCGAGCACCCTCGGCCATCCCCACCCCCTCCTCCAGGCTAAGCTCTCTCGGCCCTCCTGGCCTGAGGAAGAGGTTTGGGGGTCCTTGCACCATCTCAGATGAGCTCAGGGGCGGGGCACCTCACGCCCCTCCTTCCGGCCCGCCCCCTCCCTCTGCCTTCCCTCCACTGCCCCCTCCTGGCGGAGCAAGTCCTCATCTCATAGAATGTGTTCGACGCATCGCCCCTCGGGCCCCTCCCCACCCTCCCTCCCTGCCCCGCCCTCAGGTTCCCCCTCAGCCCTTGTACCTGTTCCTCACCCACAACCCTGCTGCCTGCTGCTGGCCGCAGTCCTAGAGCTGATGTCCCTGGTCCATGTCTCTATCCAGACTCTCTCCAGGCTTCTGCTCAGCTCCCCAGCATCCCCCCAACTTAACACAGCGGACACTGCCCTCAGCCTTCTCCCGCTCCCCGCCCCCTCCCGAGTTCCCCACTCTCCAGCGCCCGACCCTCCTGAGCCAGAATCCTCGGGCTCCCCCACATCTCCCCCTTCACCCCACTCCCCTATGAGCCACTGATTTCTGCCCAGCCTCTCACACTTTTTTTCTCTCTCCCGCTTTAATCCGCGTCCTCTCTTCAGGACCCTTTCCAGAGCTGCTTAACTGACCTCGAACCTCCAGCCTTGTCACTTCCGGCCCCCAGTGCTCTAACAGCTGCCTGGCCC
>NW_011912123.1:0-1355 GCF_000151845.1 Pteropus vampyrus | reverse complement strand
TATATAGTGATAATCACCTAATTATACTATTAATGACAGTTCAACCTGCTTTGAAATAAAAGGACATTCTTCCATAACAGGATGCCAGCTGTTAGTTACAGATGTCAAACATCTTTAAAGCATTATTATTAAGGGGGAAAAAAAACCCCTATAAAATGAACACATCCATATTTCCCCCTCCATGAAAAAAAAAAAAAAATCACCATCAGCCTTGCTGCTTTGCAGTGCTCAAGGTGAAAATAGCGTGCCAAGGCTCAAGTAGGGGCTCGGAAAAGGGGACAGTGTGAAGGCACATCTTCCTCACTGGGGCTTGCTCGGGGCGCTCAGCCACGGGTGCTGGCCGGCCACACCAGAAGGCATGAGGAAGGTCTCTCTATATTTTAACGGCATCTTGGATTCCTTCCAGGGAAACAGTCTTCGGAACCAGGATGTTTATGTGGATAATAGGTCTCCCCGCGGCTCTCACAGAGCTCCCCAGGTAAACCCGCGTCAGATTCCTGGTGGTGGGGAGCGATGAGCTGCAGCCAGCTCTGGAAGGACTGCAGGTCACCAAGGTGGCAGCAACTCGCTCGCCCGCCCTGGACCCTGCAGACATATGCTCTGCTTATTCCTGCCAGTATTTTTTCCAACTGCGTGTGCCTTTGACATTCGGGAGCGCCAAGGTGTAATAAATATCCAACTTTGTCTTCTGACAATAGGCAGCCACATTTAATTAACTGGAGCGTAAAAAGCTAGAGATGAGGGGAGAGGGGGCGCAAGGAGCAGCCACAGAAGGAGGGGATTAACCTTTTAAGCAAGCCGCTGGCTGGCACTGGCTGGCAGGGCAAGGGGGCCGTGGCCTCCTCAGGAGGGAGTGCAGACAAGCTTGATAAATCTAAAGGGGAGGCTGGGGGTGACATCCTTCCTAGGGACAGCAGATCTTGAAAACCGCGTGCAGTGCCCCTGGGGGCCCCCAAGTTTCCAGGGGGGCAGGGACAAATGCCAGGCTGCCTCCCACCCTGGTTGCACATAGGTGAGGAGGAGACCCTTAGGTGGCCTGCCTTCTAGGAAGCACAAAAGAAACCACCCAAATGTCAGCAGAGCTGAAAAGCACTTTCTGGAAGAATAACTGCCATGTTCCCAAACCTGCTCCCTCACGGGCTCTTGGCATCGTGGCCAAAGAGCCCTTAAGAGGTGAGGCAGAGATGCCTGGAAAGGAACTGCACAGTTTCAGGATTTCTTCTGTAAGGTTACTCGGTGGCTTACTCACCCCTGGGCCTTGTCAAGTGGAACAAGGGGCGGCTTCATGGAGTTTGGCCACTACTGACCTGCAGGGATTAAGCCTCAGGTTTTAATGAGATAAAAGAGGCTATGTC
>NW_011912122.1:0-2507 GCF_000151845.1 Pteropus vampyrus | reverse complement strand
CCAGAGTAAAACTAAGAGGAGAAAAAAAAAAAAAAACGACCCTGCCATTCTATCCATCTTCCACTGGAGTCAACTGATGCTCACTGGCTGGGTGACTTTTGACAAGTCTCTAACTTTTAGGAACCTCGCTTTTCTCCTGGGTAAAATGAGGCTAATGGTACAGATCCTGCATGATGTTTATGAATACTAAATTGCATAGTGTTTGCACCGCACCTGGTAGCTATTATCATGATTAGTTTATTCAGACACAAGCCATACTCCATTTGGTAAAGATGGCCCTAAAGCCATCCGGGACACAGTAGAGCTCAGAAACATGCTGTGCATGTTGCTTCATTATACAACTCATACAATGTATATTTTGAAATGTATAGTTTGAAAATGCAGTTTTAGAGATGGCGTTAATTCCTCGCAACGATCTTGTTAGGTTGCTATTGTTATTACCCACATTTAATAGGTGAAAGTGGAGAGGTTCAAGAGTCCCAGCCCCTATACTCTCCTGAGCATATTTTTATATCACAGAACGGACCAAATGCATTATGATAATTATCGACACCTATGTCTGCTTTTCCTCCTAGGTCATGAGAACCTTGAAATTAGGGACACACAGGAGTTCCCACTGTAGTTCTGGTGGATCACCAAAGGCCAGGCCCAGGAACATGCTCAGCCAGCCCTGGCTGAATCGGTCAGTCCATTGAGAGAGGAAAAGCCTCACGTCAGAAAATCAGCGAGAGGCCCTGAGCCAGATACCCTGGCCAGACTCCCAGACCACTGTTCTCTTCCCTCAACAGTAAAGATCATATTTTTCCTTTCACTTCCTTAAACTCCTCTTGAGCCCACTATTCTTTCACAGGATGGTAATTGGGAGCTTTACCTGTGCAGTGAAATGGGTTCTGATGGAGCTCCAGCAGAAAGAAACGTGACATATTCTCATAGGTACTAGAGGAACTGGGTGGCTTTCATAAAGCTGCCAACACCCTTGTAGCCCAGGCTGCTCCCCCTTTCTGCACAGTACACCCTGGATGCCCTAACCCAGACCCGCAGTACTCTGATAGCTGATCCACTGGGCAACAACATGGAAACATTGTGACCAACACAACAATGACTGAGATTTACTGAGTTAAATTACATACAAAAAATCACCCATTTTGACAAAAGTATACAATCTTGTAACTACCACCACAGTCAAGATATAGAATATTTTCATCATTCTAAAAAGTTCCCTTTGCTCTTACTCCAGCTTCCTGGCTTCAGGCAACCAATAATCTGCTCCTCATCACTACAGTTTGGCTCTTTCTTTGGGGTCTGCCTTCTTTCAATTAAAATAACACATTTCAGATTCATCTGTGTGGTTGCATCTATCGTTAGGTTATTCCTTTTTATTGTTGAGTAGTATTCCATTGTATAAATATGCCACAATCGATTTATCCATTCACTCATTAATGAACATTGCATAGTTTCCACTTTTTGTCTGTTTTGAACAAAGCTATGAACTTTCATGTATAAATGTTTATAGGGAATACGTTTTCATTTCTCTAGGATAACTATCTAGAATTGGAATGGCTGGGCCATATGGTAGGTATATGTTTCACTATAAGAAACCTCCAAACTATTTTCCCAAGTGGCTATACCACGTTGGCCTCCCACCAGCAATTTACAAGAGTTCCAGTTGTTCCACATCCTCTGACACTTGGTATTGTCAGTCTCTTTAATCCAACCATGCAAATGTGTGTATAGTGGCATCTCATCAAGGTTTGAATTTGAATTTTCTTTACGACAAATGATGTTAGGTATCTTTTCATATGCTTAGTTGCCACTTTAATATTTTCTTTGGAAAGAATCTTAGCAAATCTTTGCCCAGCTTTTTTTTTTTTTTAATTAGGTTATTTGAATTCTCAATACTGCGTTTTAAGAGTTCCTTATATATTATGGATACAAGTCCTTTATCTACTACATGGCTGGAAAATATTTTCTCCCAGTCTGAAGTTTGCATTTTAATTTTCTTAACAGAGTCTTCCAAAGGGCAAGGAGTTTTAATTTTCATGAAGTCCAATTTATTAAATTTTTTACTGTATAGTTTCTGCTCTTAGTGTATCATCTAAGAAAACTTTTCCTCAGCCAAAGGCACAAACGCTTTCTCTTGTTTACTTCTAGAAATTTTATAGTTTTAACTTTTATATTATAGTTTGATCCATTTGGGATTAATTTTTGTATTGTTCACTTTTCTCTTTGTATGACTATCCAATTGTTCCCACTCCATTTTTGAAAAGATTTGCCTTTCTGCATTGAATTATCATGGCTTCTTTGTTGAAAATCAATTGACCATATATGCATGGGTCCATTTATAGACTCCTCATTCTATTCCATTGAGTTATATCCTTATGCCAAATCCACACTACCTTGATTACTGTAGCTTTATGTAGTTAAGTCTGGAAATTGGGTACTGTGAGTTCTCCCCTGTAATTCTTCTCTATAAAAATGGCTTTAACTATTCTAGGTTCCTTGCGTGT
>NW_011912121.1:0-2036 GCF_000151845.1 Pteropus vampyrus | reverse complement strand
CAGAGGAAACACATCTGTTTATATACAGCTCACGTAACGTGTGTAAAGGTGCTGCTTCGAAGAATTACATGATCTTAGAGCAACGTTTATGGGTTTCTTCCGATTCAAAATATAAATATAGCTAATTTAAGTCACGATTACTCTTATGCATATTCTTTGCCCTCTATCACGTATCTCCTTTTAAAAGAAATGGTGCACATTTCCTAACTGTTGACTTTTACTAACCTGCTTAACCTTAATTCAAAGCTCAACACTTTAGTTCAACTGTCTCTTAAGAAGATAAAATAACTCAAGCTATAAGGCCACGAGGTAAATCAAGTCAAGTTTTTAATGAACTATTGTAAGTATACAGTACAGTATAGACAATAGTATGACCAACTTCCATATACTTACGACCCAACTTTGTCAAATTTTAACATTTTGTAGTATATCCTCCAGATCTTTTTTTCTAAGAAATAATTCATTACGGATTCTATTGAAGCCCCATGCAAAATCTTCAACAGCTCCATTAGTCTTACTTGAATCTCATATCCAACCAATATGCTGAATTTGGTGTTCTTCATTCTCATGCATGTTTTTTGTATACTTTTACTATGTATATTTATCCATAAATAATGTCAACAATTATTTTGCCAGTTTTGAAGTTTATCTAAATAGTATCATACTACTACACAAACAGGCACACACGCACATCATATATAAGTATTCCTATGCTTCATTGCTGGCAATGAATCTCTTAGTTTTCGAAGGAAATTAATTCTGGACAGGAACTTTGAAATCGTCTAACTTAAACTACTCATTTTACGTGTGAAGAAAATGAAGCTCAAAGATATTAAACAATTCATCCCCATGCTACTGAGCTAGTTGACGACTGAGCCAAAACCAAAGTCTGTGCTTCCTGACTCCCAGTGCAGTGCTCTGAATCTTCCTACATAATCTGTTATTTGGGTTACGCTGGAAAAAAATTACAAAATTATCTTTTTTTTTTAGAACTGAAAGGGACCTGAGAGATCATTCGTTTCTGCGATTCACGTGAGGAAACTGAGGCCCAGAGATTATCATTCAGTTTCCCAAGGGAAATTTACTAATGAGGACAGCCATGGATTTTTATAGCAAGATCACACTACAGGTCCACCATCTGTAAAGAACAGGCATGGGGTTGTCTGTTGGTTTGTCTGTTTGTTGATTGGTTGTTCGCTTGATTGACTGATTTTCTCCAATCAGTGATGGATTATGCTGGGCCAAACACATTCTCTCTCTAGCATCGTTATGACCTTAGGACACTCGTTAGACAGAACTAGACAATGCACCCTAGCTACGATTACAATTTGTAATGACAATTTGATTACAATTTGTAATCAAATCTGTGACTCTGTTCTCTTTAGCACTGTCTTCTCAAGCAGTGATTCCCAAACTTCCGTGTGTATCATAATTGGACTTCGGGGTGTGCAGAATCTCATAAGCTTATAAGAACAAGCTTTTGAAACTACACACTCCTGGCTCTACTTCCAAAGATTCTGATTCACCAGGCCTAGGGTGTGACCCCAGTATTTGCATTTTTACGAACGCTCTTGGTAATTTGGATCCACTGGCTGCTCTTTGAGAAATTTCTGCTCATGAACAGAAATTCTGGACTTCCTAGCGTAGCCTAAGAGGAGAGACTGGGTACAACACCAAATCCAGAGCAGGTTTCGTAATCTCACTGTTCTGGGGCTGCCATTTACAGCACTTTAATTGTCTCTCCTCCATTACTGACTGCTGAGACAGCTAGCAGGTCACAGTTGTGTTGCCCTGACACACATCCATACAGTGACAAAAGCCCCGAGGGACGTGGATGCCTGCAGTTAACACAGTTACTTTACGACGTGTCTCTTACCTATCATTCTTTCCATAAGTCCAGTAAGATTTCTAAGGTTTAGATACTCTAACTAACTATAAATTAATTAACATTTATCTGGGGCTAGATTTTTATTTGAAATACTCTTTTAAAACCACTCCCCCCATACATGAGCACACAGAGACCCACCTACACAAAC
>NW_011912120.1:0-5388 GCF_000151845.1 Pteropus vampyrus | reverse complement strand
TCTCAGTTCATTTAAAATATAGTTAGAAGGGTAATATCATATATATAAAAGATATAAAAATATAAAACTCTGTTAAATATCATAGAGCTGACTAAACATATTTTAGTTAAATCAGAGTGTAATCCCTGAAGCATGCTGTCTATTTGGATGGGTTCTCCCAAGTTTTATTAAAATGTCTCATATGTATATCTCATACGTATTGGTGATTGAGGTCTGCTTACATTCCTATGAATGTGCATACCCTTCTTTTTGCAATGGTTGTTTCACTTAAAATTGGACATTATCCCTGTGATATCTGTGGTAGCAGATTGCTTTAAATTTCTAAAATTTGCCATAAAGCCTGAGAGAGTCCATTGAGAGTTATAGGAGAAATCATCAATTTTCAATGTGATGATATTTTATAAGTTTTTTTCCCCTAATTTTTATTTTTTCTCTAGCAAGGAAATATATTTCTCTCTTTTTTTAAGTATCAGAAAAAGGAAATCCATAAGAAGCACATGTTCCTTGTTATAGAGACTCATTTTTAAAATGTCTATTTCAGTATTTGTGTATATGAGCATGTGTGTATATACATGCATAATTCTCAAAGACAATAATATAGCACAGAAGTTTTTTAAAGTATTAAATCCTTGTGAATCAATATGTAGGCCATAGTTAGGCAGAATTAGCATCACCTGGGAGATTGTGAGACCTGTAGAATCTTGGCCTTCACCCCAGACCCACTGAATCAAAATCTGAATTTTAATAAAATCCTTAGGTGAATCTTATGCTCTTTAAAATTTGAAAAGCACTGATTTAATGATGTCTCTGATGGTGTGAATTAATTTTCTTTTATTCAGTTGATGCATATTTCTTCTTTCTATTAAAAGCCAGGCATGGTTTGTGACACAATTGCAAAGAAATAAAAGAGAACATATACTTCCTCTTACTCAAGGAATTAATGTTACTTGTCTATATTAAAATTATATAACATTAGATGTCACCAATTATCTTCAAGCTCACATAGAAGTACACATGAATAGTTAAAAAGCTTCTGTATACAAAAAGAAACAATCAACAAGGCAAAGAGGCTACCATCTGAATGGGAGAACATATTTGCAAACGAGGCTTCCAATAAAGACATATTTTTCAAAATATATAAAGAATTCATACAACTCAATAATAAAAGAACAAACAATCCAATTAAAAAATGGACAGAGGACCTGAACAGACACTTCTCCCAAGAAGACACATAAACGGCCAACAGACATGTGAAAAGATGTTCAACTTCACTAGCTATTAGGAAAATGCAAATCAAAACCACAATAACATACCACCTCGCACCTGTTAGAATGACTGTTATCAATAGGTCAAGTAATAACAAGTGTTAGAGAGGTTGTGGAGAAAAAGGAACCCTCATACACCGCTTGTGGGAATGTATATTGTACCGCTAGTATGGGAAATAGTATGGAGATTTCTCAAAAAACTAAGAATAGAATTACCATATAACCCAGCAATCCTTCTTCTAGGTATTTACCCAAAAAAATTGAAAAAAGTTATCAGCAAAGTTATATGCACCCCGAAATTCATTGCAGCATTATTCACGGTGGCCAAGACATCAAAATAACCAAAGTGTTGATCAATAGATGATTGGATAAAGAAGATTTAGTACATATACACAATGGAATATTACTCAGCTATAAGAAAAGATGAAATACTGTTTGGGATAACATGGATGAATCTTGAGATTATGATGCTAAGTGAAATAAATCAGATAGAAAACGTTGAGAACCATGTGTTGCACTTATATGTGGGATACCAAACTAAAAGTAATAAATAAACATGGTAAACAAACAGAGACTCATGAACATGAGCAGTAGATTAATGATTACCAGAGGGAAAGGGGTGGGGTGAGGGGAGGTAGATAAGGGTAAAGAGAGTCAAATATATGGTGATGGAAGAAAATTTAACTTTGGGTAGTGAGCACACAATGCAATATACATATGATGTATTACGTACACTTGAAATCTATTTGATTTTATTAACCAATTTCACTTCAATAATTTTAATAAATTTAAAAAAAGCAAAATTTTAACTTCTTACACTTTAAGGTAGGTTAAGAAGAAGAGCGCTAAATGCTGGTCACATTAACTTCTGATGCCCATTTTCCTACCCATTGGGAGAACTTATTCTTCCCAACAAAAAAATGATGAGCTCAGACCCCCTAACCTCCATTGCTCCATCCTGGTGAGAATACAGAAGTAGTATTGCAAGGATAGGGCAGGACTTCAGCCTACCTCCGCAGAGAGGTCATCCTCAAGGTTATACATAACAGGTGGCAGATATTTATTAAGGAGCCTTTGAGGACAGCAAACTTTATGGCACTGACAAGAGTAAGGATCTAAGTAGCAACTAAGAACTTTCTATGGTTGGTAGAGTCTTTCCACAAGCATGAAATCATTTCAGAAAATAATGTATAGGACACTTACAAGAACAATAGCAGAACGTGGATGATCAATCAGAGACAGTCAGGCTGGACTACACATGGGAAGGTCATCAAATCTTCTAATGAGTTTTCATGAATTCCCAGCCAGGAAAAATTGGAAATTGATAATAATAACAAAAAATTTTATGACTTAGAGTTTGGTTATAATTATGAAAAACTGCATTTATAATGAGGATTCAGTTATCTTCCTAAAGTCTGTAGATAAATTTTCTCTCCAAGTGCTGCAGCCATCAGACTCTGTAGATCACACTGACAACTGTACTACCCTGAATGGTCAATACCAGGAATGTAATACTCTTTAAAAAACTGATTTATGGACATGGTAGTTGTATGTTTCTGTGAATTTAGAAACAGATCTCATACAAAGTCATTCCATCCAAGTTTCTGCCAGTTAATTTACTAATCAAAGGATTACTTTACCTTCTCAGCTAAGACTTGGGAAGAAGTCAGTATGCTTAGTCTATTCTTTACCTTTTCTTCCCATTCTCCTTCTAATGTTTTGTTAGTTATTCCTATATTTAAAACATATAAACACACACAACACAAACACACACAGTATGTCCTATTTTATTGACCTTATTCATTGTTTAGTTGAAGTTCTACAGTGAAGTATAAAATCAGAGTTTGTGCCCAGACCTCATGCTGAAGTTTCTCCTTTGATTTCCATCCAGGAATGTCTTATGCCTATGTTTATGAAGGATTCTCTTGTTATATCTTTGCATATTTTCAATCAGATCAATATAGTTTTAGAAATATTAATTCTTATTATCTTGAATATTATTTTGCACTCCTTTTAATATAATATGTTCATCTATGATATTTTAAAATTGGAAATAGCTCATGACTTTTTTGGTGTTAATTTTTTCACATGCTTCTTCCACACTGACCTCTCTAATTATCCGAGATTTATCAGTTAATTTTCCTGTGTTTTCCATATATTTTTCTTTTTTTCTGAAAATAATCCTACATAGTATTTACACATTCTATTTCATTTTACTGTTTTTAATTATGTGGGCTAGTACTTACAGAAATATTTTTAAATAAGGATGGGAATATTGTGGATCTTTATCCCATTTTTATTTTGAAATTTTGAAGAACATTATCTTATTTTAGATAGTTTTTTTTTTTTTTACATTTTCACCAATACACTTAATCATAATGCCTAATGAATTTATTAGACAAATTTGGAGGCAGTTATTGGTAGAATGAAGTATTTGGGTCCTATGAACCTAAGTATGTGATTAATTATACCAATAGCTTAATAAACAATAAAATACTCTTGAATTCCTGGAATAAATCTTCTTTGGCCATGACATTTCAGAATAATGTGTATTACAATGAGTTTAATTCATTCTTGCTCATAGATACAAGGTATATAATATGCTACCCTGTCTGATCAACTCTATCTGGTCCCTGAAATCCAATATTTGGTACTGAATTAGAACCTTGAGCTTGATTGCTAATGCCAGGTCAGAGTACTAAATAGCCAGGTCATCTTTCCTGAGGGAAATTCTCTGTTTTCAGTTTATATATAACTTTCCTCCCATTGGGGAAAACTACTTTCATTAGCTAACTGAGAAAGTACTGGTGTGGCTAGGGAAAAGAGTTGGTTTATTCACCTTGCTGATATGGTTATTAAGAGTATCACTCATTATAGTGGCCTCTCAGTGATCACACATCTGGAACACAGAAGCCATCTCATCCATGAGTGGTGGTTACTGATATTTCAGAAGACTTGGGACATGGAAGGAACAAGACCTAAAGATGGGTGAGAAGGAGGTTTAGAGAATATATTCATGGCTAAACATTTCAGAATAACCAAGGATGTGAAAATATTTTTAAAAAATACCTTTTTCTTCATAAATAAATGAGTTTTAAAGTGTAATTAATTTATATTCAAACTTCCCCCTCACCTCCCTTTGTATATGGATATGTGCATAGTTTATATATAGCTGCAAAATTTGTTCTTAATAGTTCTTTTCCATATCCTGTATAATTTATATAAAAACTTTCATGAATCTTCATTTATATATAATATGTAGTTTCCATTTTAATTACTTCCTTTTTTTTCTACAGAATTATGTATAGAAGTACTAATAAATTTCAGAGTGAAAAGTTGATTTATGACTACATATTACTTGTAAATTTCTAATATTATTGCATTGTAGTTAAATAATGTGGCATTATTCTTTTTATCTGCTATGTGGGATTTGTTGAGATTTTGGCTGTCCCATAGGACTGTGAAAAGTATATTGTGGACAAATATATTTAATTGTGTTACTTAAATTGTCTATGGTTTTATTTTTTTTCTCTTTGTTTCATGGAACCCTGGATTTTCAAAGAAATGTATTAAAATCTCACCTTGTGTCAATTTTTAATTTGTGTTACCAGTCTTACATATATTATTGCAAATTATATTGTTTGATAAATATTAGATCATGACAATGAAAAAAATTATTTTGCTTCACCTTCAATCCTATTTACGATTTCTGTCTTAATTCCACTTCATTTGATACTAACAGTGTTGCACTCGATTTCTATTGGCTGGTATTGATCTGTTAAATCTTTTGTATATCCTCATTACTTTAAATCTTCCTGTGTAATTTTTTATCCCTATAAACAGTATACAGATTAAAAATTTTAATAAGCAAAGCAAAACACTTTAATCTGAGAGTTTCTCAACAGAAAAATATATTTCATTCATATTTTCATTATTATGAATATATTTGGACACATTTGTTGTATTTTAATAATTGTCTTTCACAGTTTTTATTATTTCTTCTTTTTCTCTTACTCTATTTTTTTCAATTTATTTAATTTTATTATGGTGACATTGGTCAATGAAATCTAGTAAGTTTCAGGTGTACAATTCAACAGTAAGGCATATATATTGCATTGTGTGT
>NW_011912119.1:0-1588 GCF_000151845.1 Pteropus vampyrus | reverse complement strand
ATATATATATATAATTTAAAGAGATAAAGTGAAGGAACATCCAGTTTCAGAAAAGGAAGAGAGGATATAATTTTTCTTTTGAAAAATTCAGCTAAAAACAGTAGGTAGTATATATAAAACAAACATAAGGAGGCTCTGGAAGCTTAAGAGAAAATGATTCTGTGAGGGTTCATAGAAAGATGAATGGTGTGAAAAAGACAAAGCTATGTAATTTAAGTAAATGTACTTCTGTGAGAAGATTAATGATTGAGAACTGTATATGAAACACAAGATAGAAAGAGGGAAGGAGAGGGAGGTGGAGAAAATGAGAGGGAGGGAGGAGAGAGCGAGAGCGAGAGCGAGAGAATGAGAGAGAGAGAGAAAGAGAGAGAGAGAGCGCGAGAGAGAGAGCACTAGAGAGTGAAGGAATATGTGAATATGTTATTGAATACTGAGAGTTTCTGAACCAACCATGGAAGTCTGAGATGGAGTAATAGTCATTAGTGCATGCTGTTCTTAGTAGCTGGTTGTTTTGAATTGATTTTTACCCAGGGATTTTAACCAAAGAGGGGAAGAAATGCAGGTTATAGTGTCCTAAAAACTATGACAGTGGCTTTTTCCTAAAATAACTTTTGTATCTGATTATTCAAAATTGTTGTGGGTGAAGATGCTATAATTTATACCAATTATTAGCTGTGTGACTTTGAGAAAATTATATAAAACCGCTCTCCACACTGATCTCTTCATCCACGAAGTGGTGCTAAGAGTAGAACCTATCTGATAATGTTATTGTGAAAATTAAATGATATATACAAAATATTTGATACAGTGTCTGAAATTTTGGCAATATTGTTATAGCTACTCTCTTTTAAGTTTTGGTTCAGTCGTATTGAAATAATTTCAGTTCATATGATGCCCTGATGTCCCTACATCTAATTGGATACTATTTCCCTTGAGTAGAAAGTTCCTTTTCCTATCTTCCCTGGACAAATATGTTTAATTCGACATTCCATTTTGTTTTCAACTGTAATAGTTTTCTATTGCAGTGTAACAAATCTCCACAAACTCTGTACCTTAAAAAAAAAAAAAAATCCATAGTGCCGTTTCTGTAAGTCAGGAGTCCGGCCAACCTTAGCTGGGTCCTCTGTGCAGGGGCTCAGAGGGCTGTGATCTAGGGCGGACCAGGCTGCTTTTTACCTGGAGGCAAGATCTTTTCTAAGCTCATTCAAATCGTGAGTAAAATTCAGTTCTTCTGGTTGTGAGACTAAGGCCTCAGCTTCCCAAGGCTAGCCCTCTGCACTGGAAGTTCACAACATGGCTGTTTGCTACTTCGAAGCCATCAGTAGAGTGACTTTTAAACCAGCAGGCACACTCAGGGTAATTTCCCTTTTGATTAACACAATTCCAGGTTATTAGAAGTCTTAAAAAAAATTCCTTCTCCATATAGCAAATTCTTCCACAAGCAAGTGTAGGGATTATACAAAGAGTGTGTCTTAGATCAGGCTGCTGTAACAAAATCCTGGGTGACATATAAACCACAGAAATTTGCTTCTCACAGTTCTAAATGTTAGAAGTCATGGTGCTAGCATGATCAGTTCCGGTGAGGACC
>NW_011912118.1:0-1776 GCF_000151845.1 Pteropus vampyrus | reverse complement strand
TGCAACAGAGATGATGTCACAGTTCTATATTTTAGGAAACTCTGTAAAATCCATTGTGTTAGTCATTTTAGTAATCCTAAAAACAAATTTGGTAATCTTAGACCTCTTTTTTCACAGTGATTTCATGGGCCAATCAAAACACGAGTACTCATTTGCAATTCTTAACATTCCTCGGCTCTGATTAAATAAAATTAGAATCATCCTGCTATCAAATAGATATTTGCAAGATGATTTCTTTACGTCGAAATCTTGATAGAGAATAAAATGCTAGTAGCTACTACAAAAATATATCCCACTGAATAAAAAAATCCTTTCCCTTGAACCCCCATTCCCCAACAGCTCCATTAATTCTGCTCCTCTGAAAGGCAAAATTTCTTGAAAAAGTAAATTTCTCGACTTTTTAAATAATCTACTTCCATCAGCCTTTTGTGCCCCCTTCACTCTTTCACACACACACACACACACACACACACACACACACACACACACACACACCTCCCGAAACCATCAAGTTTGCTAAAGATCTCCATGTTGCTAAATCCAACAGCCAGTTTTCAGGCTGCATGTTCTAACCTCTCAGCAGCCTCTAACATAGTCATTTGCTCCCTCCTTAACTCATGTTTTTTTTTTTCACTTGGTTTCTAGAACACTTCACTCTCTTGATTGGTCTCCCTGTGAGGCTACTTTTTTGGAGGCTTCTTCACAGGATTAGCCTCTCTCCAAAACCTCTAAATCATAGAGTACCCAAGAGTTCAATCCTCAGATGTTTCTCTTTTTACTATACTCCCTCTTTAGTCTATCCAGCAGAAATATAATGTAAGACACATATGTAATTTTTAGTCTCTGGTAGCCACATTTTTTAAAAAGAAAAGAGAAATAGGTGAAATTAATTTTAATGACATATTATGTCAATATATCCAAAGTATTATCATTTCAACATGCAATCAATATTAAGACTATTAATGAGTTATTTTACATTTTTGTACCAAGTCTTTGATATATGGTATGTATTTTACACTTATAATACATCTTAATTCATATGCTACACATTCCTAAGAAATGTCTGGTCTCCATTTCCTAGGAAATGCCTGATTTTACAACATTTATAGTTGTAAACTATACCTAAGCTTTTCTAAACATGCTTGAAAATTTTTGAATAATTATATCACATGTCAGTTTTTACATTTAAATTTAAATTAACATTAAGTAAAATTCAGTTGCTTACCTCCACTAGCTGTATTTCAAGTGCTCAATAGCTACATATGGTAACTAGTAGCTACCATATTGGAAAGCACAGCTCTAGATCATTATGTTTATTTTAAGGATTTAAATCACATTTATATGCCCGAAATTAAATCTGTAGCATAGAAATCTCTCCCAATTGATATATGCAAATGATTTTTAATATTTTGCTCAGATACCTAATAGGCAAACTAAATTTAATATTCGATTTTGTTTTGGCATCCTTCCCACTTGTACTTACTTCTGAGGGGTGAAAAACTAGAAGTCTTTGACTTTTTTCTTTCTTTCACACACCACAACCAATCCATCAAATCTACTTTTAAAATTACATTCAGAATCTGTGTTCCAGGCAAGATGGAAGAGTAGGTAAATGCTGTGCTGGCCTCCTCTCATGACCACATCAAAATTACAACTAACCTACAGAACAACCATCAGTGAGAATCACCTGAAGTCTAGCTGAATAGAAGTCCAGAACTAAGGGCACACAGAAGAAGCCACACCAAAACTGGTAGGAGGGGCAGAGATGCAAAACAG
>NW_011912117.1:0-2475 GCF_000151845.1 Pteropus vampyrus | reverse complement strand
ACATGAAAAATAAAAAGTATGATATTTCTTGTCTTTAGAGGTATAATCTCAGAGTAAAGTCAAGCCATGTTGATAAAACAGTGTGGGTAATTGTAACTAAAGCTATATACTGCCTTTGGAAAATGGTTAAGTGTGACTTCTATGAACAGTCTGGCCAGAGTAATGAGTCCATTTCCCTGCATTTATGTTAATCACTCCCTTTTACTTGATGCATCATGTCAATTCTTTATCTAGAGTAGCTTCAGAGGTCACCGAAAAAAAAATCAAGGGGAAAGACTCAAAAATAAAGAGTTATTTGGGTAACTTGCTTTTTTAGAAAATTCGAACTACCTTTATCATGACTTCCATGATAAAATATTTCTATAATTTAAGCCAAATCTCACTCTTCATTAATAAGCATAATGCATTCTAGTCCATGCATGAGCCTACTTATTCATCAAGATAATAAACTCACATGAACCCTCTGCTTAGTCGAGAATGAATGAGAGAGGCATATAAAAGATGAACAGGGAGGTGAAGCAGCAGAAAGGGTATCTCTTACTTAAATAGCAGTGTTTTCATTATTTCAGATACTCACCCTCATTTTCACAGAAGCCTGTCAGGCTTAAGTATCATTACGTACGTTGGTTTTTTTTTGTTTTTGTTTTTTTTCTGGTATGTTAATACCAGAATTTTAATAAAAACTGGCTGGGATGTCATCGTTATTCTTATGAAGAGGCCATTATAGTAAGATTATTTTTTTTTTTTTACATTTTAGAACCACAGAAATAAAACCTTCTTTTTAGCGCTCAGCTATTTGAAGTGATAGGTACGAATTTGGAGGAAATTTTGTTTAAAAAATATGTAAATTTGTAAAAATCAGGAACATGGCATTGGATTTAGCAATGTGGCATCTTTCAGACGTGCTATGGGTGATTGCTGGAGTGAGTGTACTCATAGCTACTTACATTGGTTGTGTAAATGCTTGTTTACAATCCCCTTTTCTGTGGATATTCTGTTGTATTTAACTTTTCCTATATACTTTAAAATCCCAAATATAGCTGGGACTCTGACTCTCAGGACAGTTTTCCTGGCCCGGTCTCTGAGATTGAGAATGCCTTACTTACTTCCTGTTAGACAAGGTGTCTTCCAACTGCTGAATTCTGTGGTCTCAGCAAGTGGCCTGAGTATCAATTCCATGCTGCTTGCCCAGTGACTTGCCACAGTGGCTGGTGGGGACTTAGTAAATATTTGTTGATATAAATTGTTTTCCTAGTAGTTAACAGGCATTTTGGTAGTGATGTTCTTTTATCTACAAGATACGTCTGCTTATAGTGTTTGTGTTTTTCATGCGGCTCTGGCAGTTGCACATAGGAAAAGAGATGAAAGGTAAGACATTCTGTCCTTATTCCTCTATTGTTCCCTGAAGTGGTCACTTGAGGATGATCTTCCCATGTTTCCTATATCTTACTGGAAATCATAAAAAATGTTGGATTTATTTGCTAACACAGACTGTGAGGCATCTCCTGTCTTTTCCTTCCAGGGGACCAGTGAGAATCAGGGAGATTCTTCAGCTGGTGGAGCCCAGCCTGTGCCATGTGAGATCCATTCTGACTCATCTAGAAACCAGCCATCCCCTCAAACGGCAGCATCTCAGACGCAGAGCAGCCCTCCTCACCCCAGTGTAGACCAGAGGGCAAAGGAAAGTGAGGACTAGCGGGCTCAGCCTGCCACTGGGGGACCTTGAGGGGTCCTCCTCTTACACCCTGCATGGAACTGGGCTCCTCTGCCAGGACAGAGGGAGAGGTGTCCCAAACCCAGGACATGCCTCGCCTTGAGGAGTACAGCACCACATAATGCTTCTAAATACATGAACTCATTAACATGAACACACACACGCACAAGAGCTACAGTACATTTGGCAGAAACAGGTTAACTTCCAGAACCGCACCGGAATCATGGAAGAGAAACAGAGTTCGACGAGGACTTTCTGGTCTTTGGTTACTTAGGTAGAGGACTGCAGGATTACTCTGACGGGGCAGTAAGAGTTGAAACCAGCAGTTACACTAAGTGTTGGGAAAGAAAGTGTTTTGAGATGAATGCTGATATAATATCCCTCTTCTGATTATTTATTCTAATTATTTGGTTCTTTATGCAAACTGGGAAGAAACAATAACACCTATAATTTTCTCTTAAAGAGAACCATTTAAAAAATTATAAGATTTAAAAAATACAGTAAGTAGGTAAAAGTTAGTAGCGTATATGCTTTTGTTTTAAAAGAGGAAAGTTTCATCAGAGACTTGGCATATCTCTGGCAAATATATTTTTATATGTGTATGGAATATAATGAAAATAGCCAATTCTTTGAGCAAAGCTATTATTGACTACTGCAAGCTAAGCTGAGCTTTAAAATGCCTTTTGTTTTAAATGGGCTTTAAGACCAGAAAAGGGGATATTCCAAATAAATCAACCAACTCAGTATCCTGTGGCCTGGTA
>NW_011912116.1:0-2355 GCF_000151845.1 Pteropus vampyrus | reverse complement strand
AGAAGAGAGAAGTGGTGTTCGTTCTCTGAGGTAAAGGTTATTCTGCAGTAGCAGAATAACCCTCATGTGAACCCCAGACCCCTCTCATCACGACCCTTCCCCAGGGACTCCCACCAAGTCATCCTCTGCCCACCTCCCTCTCCACCCACAGAGCCCAGCCTCTCTCACTGACAATCGGGCTCCTTCCCTCTTTACTGGCTGAGTGTTCTGTCCCCACCCCTCCGTTCCTTTGACTCCTCCACCCGCGGGCCTGTCCTTGGTTACCAGGGTGAAGAGCGTGCAGAGGCCCGTGACAGCACCGAAGGTCGCGATGTATCTGTGCATGTCCAGGTGCTCAGCCTCCGTGAAGAGCGGGTTCTGGCACTGGATCCCGCAGCCCTCCACGTCCTCGTACCAGCTCTTGGGGTTGTCCGTCCGAACCAAGGGAGCCTCACACTGGCCCGAACTGTTGAATTTGATGTTCTGCACCTCATTCTGCCATGAGGGAAAGAGAGAAGAAAGACAGTGCAAAAGGGAGCAGGAGCCTCAGAAGCAACCTCTGGTTTAGTAAGTGGCCCGGGGTAGCAATGGCAGAGTGGCTACAGGCACTGGCGGTGGAGACAGCCTTCCAAGATTGGAATCCCAGTCTTGCTACTCAATGGCTATGTAGCCTGGGGCAAATTACTGACCACAAGATCATCTGGTACCTCAGTTTCCCGATTTATAAGACAGCAGGAAAAAAAAAGGATTCATTTAAAAGATAGTGTGGGAGGAGGGCTCTATGGCTCCGGGACCGCCAGAGAGATGAACAAGTGGGTCCTAGAGCAAATTAAACCTGCAGCATCGCTAGGGGCAAGAAAGAAAAAACCAAAGCTGTCCAACTTCGGGCGCATCATGAGAGCACAGGGGTCTTTGGAAAAGATGAGAATGTTGGGAAAAATAGAAGGCAGCAAGAAAAGAGGAGGACCAAATATGAGATGGACTGACTTCATAAAAGAACCCTGGGCATGAGTTTACAGGAGCTGAGCAAGGCTGCTGAGGACGGGACACAGTGGACGTCACTCATTCGTAGGGTCGCCAGGAGTCAGAACTGACTCAAGGGCACAGAACACACACACACCTATTTCATGGTGAGGTTTAAGGGGCAAATGAGTAAATAGATGTAAAATGCATATAATTGCATTTGGCAGGTAGTAAATAGTAGTCAGTAAGATCATTACCATCATTATTATCGTTATTATTATCAGTTTTGAGCTATCCTTTCTCACCTAGAACTAGAACGCATCCCATCTTGGTGTCTCTGGCTGTTTTACATGTGCCTTGACTCCCTAAATACACGATAAGAATATGTTCCTGTCATCTGTGACTCCCATAACTCCCTAACACCTAACAGAGTTGGTGCTCAAAAAATATTTGTTGAACACAGTTCTCTTTTATTAAAAAAAAAAAAAAAAAAGACAATCCCTGATGAATGGGTGCAGCCAGCGAGCTTCAATGGGGGTTTGTGGCCCATTGATCCCATGGCTGAAACCATGAGGTCCCCCAGGAGAGAAGGCTCTGGGCTGGGCTCCCCTGTCCCCACTCCTGCTGGACTCTGCCCTTTGCCTGGCCTTGCCCAACCTAGGGAGCACAGACCTTGCGATACAGAGCACTCACCGGGCAGCCCTCGGGGAAGTGGTCAGGGGTGCAGCGCAGGAAGTCGGGCCAGCCCCGCTCCCTCTCCACGATGGCACAGGGGCCGCGGGTGGCCTGGCAGAGGGTGCGACTGGGCAGCTCTACCCGGTCATTCTCGCACTTGGGCATGTACACGGCACACAGCAGGGGCTGGATCACTGCCCAGCAGCGGGGGGCGTTCCGGAGGCCTGCAGGGTGGTAACAGTGTGTGTGTACACATTGAAGTGAGGACCCCTCCTCACGCTGACCCACAGACACAGCTGCAGTCACTGTTCCCTAGGCCTAAAGCATCGCTTTTTGCCGCATCGCAGGCCATTACTGCTCAGAGCTGTCAGGCAAGGTGTTTCTCAACAGGGCATTTGGGCAGGATGATTCTCTGTGCTGCAGGATTATGCCACATTTTGAAGGACATTTAGCATCCCTGGACTCTGCCCACTAAATGCCAATAGAACCCCTAAGTCATCATGACAACCAAAAAATACTCCACTCCCCAGCCCCATTCCAGTGGTGGTGACTAGAAGAGAGCCTGAAGAGGAACTTCTGGGACACAGGTCATGATCTATTTCTTGATCAGGTACTAGCTACCTGGTGTATTCACCTTGTGAAGATCAAGCTTATAATCTGTGCACGTCTCTGTATGTACACTATAATTTAATTAAAGTTTTATAAACCAGCCTCCACTTCCAAATGCTCTGCTAGGGA
>NW_011912115.1:0-2754 GCF_000151845.1 Pteropus vampyrus | reverse complement strand
GACTAGCTGATCCCCCAGTCTAGACTGTGAAATACCAAGCAGCCTATGACTTCCCCCACAGAGCAGAATTCAGCACAAGTCCCTGCCCTCGTATGGACTTTTGTGGAATAATGAGGGGATGTGGACTCATTTCTTCTCTTCTCTTCTCTTACTGATCTTAGCATATGTGAATTTCTCCTTTCTCCAACAAAGGTTATTCCTTAAACCATAGAGTTTGTCTTGAACTCTGGTACATGACGGGTGGAAGCTCAAAGAGGACCCACCTTGTTTAATAAGAAGGTACAGATAGATGCTAACTGACTAGATGGTAAGTGGTCTTCAAAGCCTAATGTGTCTTCAGGAGAAGAACCAAACAAGCTTTGAGAAAAAGAACACCCAGAGAACTCCATATGTGTTCACTTTCATATAGAATTTGGTAGCTGTATTTTGGTATTCCTTTTCTTAAAGAAATCCTCCAAATTGTATAAGTTTCAGGCCTCACAAACCTTGGCTGTGATTGATCTTCAATGTTGCTTCATGGTTAGAGGGGAGAGAGTAGCTGCATATGTGTCACAAATATAACATCCTGTTATATCCAACCTCTTTGTTGAGAACAGGAGAGAAGTGATTAGATCTTTCCTGGCCCCACAATCAATCAGTGATGATAATGGGAACTTTAATCTCTACTCCTCATGTTTATTAGCAACAGTTATTGAAATTAATGTTTAGCTCTCCTTTCTTCCTCCTTCCCCCTCCTCCTTAAGAAACAAGAAACATTTTTGAAGCAGCCGTGGGAAGTGGTAAAATGTGAGGGCCCTGAAGCCATACTGGATTCAAAATTCAATCCATGACTTGCCAGCAAAGTAGGTAATCTCTCTGTGCCTTCGTTTCCTCAGTTGCAAGAATGGAAATGGTGATAATTGTACCTGTCTCATTCAGCCATTACAAGGATTAAGTGAATTAATTCATGTAAGCATTTAGAAATTTGGCTGGCACACAGAAAGCACTGGATAAATGTTAGGTAAAAAAATGGAGAAGCATGCTGCCCGATTCTCTTTTTCTTTCTGGTTCTGGATTTGCCTGCACCAGGTGATTTATGCTCTGTTCCTACTTCCAAATAGTAAGGATATAAGAACTGAGGCCAGGACCTCCTTCAAGAATGAGATTCAAAAAGGTATCTTTCTTCCTCTGTCCAAGGCAGTGTAAAGCAGTGATTCCATGAATATGGATTCTTGCTTGGGTGAGATCAATCAAGGTCTAGACTTGGGCAGAATATTTATGAGATCCAGAAGTGGCTGCAGGTCAGCCACTTCCTTCAATTGACTTTACTAACAACAACAACAAAAAGTCTGTATTTATATCTTCTGTATCATGTGAGTCCATCTTTCACTTGTTTATGAATTGGTGGGGGGAAGGAAGATAATACTACTCATTGGTCTCCTTCAAACACCAACAAAAGTCAAATCAACTCTACATTTTAAGACAACCAATGCTAAATGTAGTACTCGTTTAATTCAGTGTTACAGTTGTGATTATCCAATTCCCAGCTACATGACCTGAGCAACTTAAAGAGAAACTTGATCATAGCAAACTCCATATTCGTGTGGATTTATTTAAAAAGTAAAGATGGAGGAAGAGGAGAAAGAAGAGGAGGAGAAGGGAAATTCACTCCATCTGTCACCAGACTGATAAATCCTTATAATCACTTTAGTTCAAAACCCAAAGAATACTCTTTGCCTCACAAAAGTTTGCAGGAAGTAGAGTACTCCATGGACCAAATGCAAATGATCCTCCACAAGCAGAGAAGTTATCAAACATCCTAATGCCTTGGCCTCCAGGCACTTTTCTTTTGTGAAACGATCCCCATGAGAGTTCTCAGAAGCAGCATCTCCCTTCCTCCCTCCATCTATTTGATATGGATGAATATTTAATGGGCACAATATTTCTGTGGAAGAGGGAAAAATGGAACAGTAAAGTGGGAAGGAACATTTTATACTCTTATTTTTCAAAAGCTCTGTTTAAGGAGAAAACCTGCTAAGGCTCAGAGAAAAGAAAATAACGTTAAAAAAAATAGAAGCTATCTACTATGTTCATCTTCAAATATACAGAGAGAGAGAGAGAAACAGAGACAGAGACAGAGATAGAGGCAGAGACACCTCCTCTTCTTATATTTGACAAAAACTAAGAATGACAAAAGTTTCAAATTCAAACACTGGATTCTATTTGTTCTGATAATCAAAGGGCCTCTGATAGTGACAAGGTCCTTTCTTGCTCCATCGTAACACTCAGAAGTATGAGGAAACCACTAGTATAAATTTTATGTCATGAATGAAAATGGTTGCCAGATCTCTAGTGACTTCTAGGCCAGTAAGCTACCACTGATGGTATTTCTTTTAACATAGTCTGTCAGTTCTTTCTCTATCTCTAGATTTCTGCAAACAGGGCTCAGCTTTGAAGAATGTGTTTTTAAGTGAATTGAAGTAATTAAAACAAACAAACAAACAAAAAGAACCATAAAATAGGATGCTCATTTAAATCTATTATCAGTCAACTATTTCTAAAGAAATTATCTATGGCAACTGGGGCCAGCTACTCAAGAAAGACTCAAGGGTCTATCATGACCCCAATATTTCTCAAAGCCCTCTGAGACAGGCTAATGAAAGCAACTCTGTGGCTCACCTTTATTAGAAACTTGATTTCTGGTTCCCTTTTGCTTTCGTGGGGGTTTGGAAAATCACAATCTCTGCCTCTCAATATGAATTTTTTATATTAAAA
>NW_011912114.1:0-2717 GCF_000151845.1 Pteropus vampyrus | reverse complement strand
AGTATATTTTTGTTTAACGATACAATATTCTCTGGAATCTTGTTGATTACATTTCCCTTTCATGCAAATTCTCTTTTTTAGGATATTGGTTTCTTTCTTTATTCTCATTTTTTTCCCAGTGCATGATGATCTGTAGTGGTCTGCTAATGTATGTGAATAGAAGAGAGAAGGAAAGGAAAAAGAAAGATAAGGAAATGGCCTGTCGATTTCTCCACTGACTAAGTTTATCATTCATCCCAGAATTTACATTGTGGTATTTTATACCACAGTGTATTGGAAAGGGAAAGTTGTGACTCATACTTATAAGTGCAGTCTAAATGTAAAGTGGGTCAAATATAGGGGGTTAGAGAGAGGGTGAAGTGTTTGAAAGAGATCAAATATATGGTAGCTGAAGGAAACTTGGCTTTGGGTGGTAAACACACAATAGAATATACAGATGTGAAATTATAATGTATACCTGAAAATTATGTAATCGTATTAACCAATGTTATCCCAATAAACTTAATTAAAAAAAAAACTCATTAAAAAATAAAGTAAAAGTTAATTTGACCTTCTTAATCTGTATACTTTGTTTCGGCAATTCTGTTTCTAGAAATTTATGCTAAAGGAATAATCAAGATTATATGTACAAAGAACTAGGTAAAAGAATATTCATCATAGTCCTAATGCAAAAATTAAAAGTACAATGTATTCTTCTTGTTTCTGATGTTAATGAGGCACTTTTAATATTTTGCCTCAAAAGTTGATGTTTGTTGTAGGTTTTCTATTGAATTTATTGGTCAGATTATCAAAATTCTTTTATTCCTACTTTACTGAGTTTCTAAAATCATAAATACTTGTTGAATTTTAGCAGTTTTTTTCAGAGATGATATATAATATCTCCCTTTCCCTCTATTTTTCTGTTAATAAATTACATTTATAAATTTTTCTTAGATTTTTAACAATGTTGAATTTCTTGATCATAATATGATCATGGATTAAGATTCTCAAAATATTGGTAAGAATATTTTGCCAAAATATTGGTAAGAATATTTGCATATATATTCATGACCTCTAAATTTTCCTTTTTAAGATTTGCTTGTTAGGTGTGGTAGGCAGATAATACCCAATTCCCCAAAAGATTTCTGTATCCTCATATCTGTAACCTGTGAACATTCTATGTTACCTGTGAAAAGAGACTTTGTCAATGTGATTAACATAAAGAATTTTTAGATGGAAAGGTTTTGCTAGATTACTTAGGTGGACCCAATCTAATCATATCAGTTTTAAAAAGTAGAGAACATTTCCCACCTGTGGAGCACCAAAGAGATGTAGAAAAAAGGAGAGAGATGGAGATGAAGAAAGGAGGCCATGAGCTGAGAAATATGAGCAGCCTATAAAACCAATTCTTCTTCAAACCCCAGAAAGGAACATTGCTCTGCCTACACCTTAATCTCACTCTGTTGAGATCTGTATCAGACGTCTGACCTCTTGAACTGGAAGATAATAAATATGTGTTGTTTTAAGCAAATAAGTTTGTGGTAATTTGTTATAGCAGCAATAGAAAATTAATATATATGTTTGTTATTAAGGTCATAGCTGGCTTATAAAATGAATGGGATTCGTTTCCCTTTATTTCCATTTTCTGGAAGAATCTGTATAAGACTGGAATGATATATTGAAAGGTTTAGTAAAACTTTATCTTTAAAATTGTCTGAGTATGCTACTGGCTTTGTGAAGTTTTTTGTTTTTGTTTTTGTTTTTAATATTAATTGAATTTCAAATTGTTGTAAGATTTGAAGGGGAAGAAAAAGTTTTCCTTAACTTCAAAGGGTCCCTGCCTGGATCTGAAGATTAAACTGACAATGTCAGATTAACAGGAGAAAAGTAAATAAATTTATTAATATGAGATTTACATGATGCAAGAGCTGTATAAAGAAATGAAGATTTGAAGAAATATTTAAACCTAAGTATTTCTATGCTAGCTTTGGTGAGAATGGAGTAAAGAAGTAGGTAGATGTAGTAAACTAGGAGAAATTTAGGAAGTCCTGTTTATTAGAATTCTCCTTGGTGTCCCTTTGTCTTCAGAATAATGATACTCCTTTCCTCTAGGTGTAAGGAGCATGCTACTTATGTGAGGCTTTTATGTCCTGTTTCAGGGAAGAAGGTCAAGGAGAAGATCAGAGTGACCTTCCTGCTCTTGCCATTTTCTCAAACTCTTTTAGCTTAAAATACTCAATATGCCAAATGCCATATTTTGGGGTAGTGTGTCTTGAATGCCATACATTATTCTGAATCTTAGTATAAAATTAATCTTATTATTATTATATTATTCTCTTGTAGTCCTTATTACTTTGTTTCCAGGAATTTCAAATTTTCCTCTACCTAGATGTAAAAGTTCATAGTATTCTGATATTATCTTTTAAATCTCTGCTCTAGCTTATATTTTCCCTTCTATTACTAATTTTATTTATTTGGCTTGATCTCCTATTTATTTATTTATTTCTTAAACAATTCACCAGTACTTTGCTTATTTTGTACATTTTTTTAAAAATTTCTTTCCTTTTATGCATCTTTGGTTTTCCTTTGGGAGTAATTTCCTTTTATGCTGAAGAACATACCTTAGAAGTTTACTGAAATTCTGATGATGATGAAAACTCTCAGTTCTTACTTATATAAACATATTTTTATCTTGCCTTTATTATTGAAAAAGAGTTTGGCTGGTTATAAAATTCTAG
>NW_011912113.1:0-1891 GCF_000151845.1 Pteropus vampyrus | reverse complement strand
TATGAAATACATTTAATTATAATAAATATAATCATAAGTGTATAAGCCAACTGTCTTTGGAAATATTAAAATAAAAATTTTAATATTATAGGAAAGTTTATCCTTCCCTTTTAGTAAACTAGTCGAGATATAGACTCCAGTTTTTAATGATTAGATACAAGTAAATATAGGTTTATTTAAATTTTGTGGTAAATGAGGACATGTAAACATTTACCGACCTGCTCCTTATCTAATTAAACATAAGCTAGTAATTATTCTAGCTTCTATTCTCAAAAGCACTTATGTCAACAACTTATCAGGCCCTAAAGTTTCTTGCTTTCAAAAAAAATGACTTGCATCCTAGGGCTTCAACTTTCAATTTAAACAAGGCTAACTCAAAGATATTTTAAGGTTTATAATTATTTTTTTACAGAAATATAGAATTTTACCAGAACTACAGCATGACAGAAATTTTAGAGACCATCTAGCCCAAATCCCTTAATTTTACAGATAAGAAAAAAATACTGGAAAATGGGGAAATCTGCCCAAAATCACAGCACCAGACTTGGAGTTGGGAATCCAGGGCTCTCCTAATTCCCAGCCCTCTGACTCCTAACTTGCTTAGACTTCTTTTAAAATCATGTATCTTTAGGCAAAACACAGCTGAGTAAGATAGGCACCTATCATTTTCATCAGAATATACTAGCTTCACTGGTTGTTAGATTTCTTAAAGAGATATAAACACTGTCCTCAAAGAGAATGTAATCTGACAGAAGAACCCAGGTAGACACATGTGAAGGATAAAATATAATGCAATTTATTTCCAATTAGTTCGAGTAACAGAAGGAAACAGTGGTGCCCTTTAAGGGATTAAGAAGTACAAACTACCAGTTATAAAATAAATAAGTCACGGGGATGTCATGTACAGCACAGGAAATATTGTCAATAATATAATAACCTCGTATGGTAACAGATGGTTACTAGACTTATTGTGGTGATCACTTTGTAAGCTATATAAAAGTTGAGTCACTATGTTGTACACCTGAAACTAATATAGTATTGTATATCAACTATACTTACTAAATAAATAAAATCCTAAGAAATATACCTATATAAGAACTCCTGCCAACTTTATATCTCTCTTTTAATGAATACCACATGTAGAAAAGGACAGTTATGTTAGACACAATTTAGAAGAAGGGGAAGGACACGAGATACCAGTGGTTCTGAAAACAACCTAGAAAAGATAAAGCTGGGTCACAAGTATTTGTAAAATATTGATTTTTATGGTGCTATATTGAGGGACACCATGGAACAAACAATGTGACAGTGTGATATCTTTAATATGTCTCAGATGTGTAATCTGACCCACATTTATAAAAATCATTTTAAAATTCTTTCCTAACTGCCATAGGAGATAATACTTTCGATGTCCTTACTTCCCAGGGCTTGATCTTATTTCTTTCTATAATAAATAACAATGCTAAGTGAGAGTCCAGTATTTCAGAGTACTTCAGCCTTCATAGGTCATAATCAGTAGCTTGGTTTAAACAGATCCTAAGCTGCCTGACTTTTATATACATGGAGGGTAGGGAGTTGGTCTGCAGTTTTATCAAGAATTATAACAGGCAAGAACAATGTGTAGACACCAACAAAGATATTTTAAATGTTGATAGAAAAACAGGAAAGAAAAGGAAAATCTGTATGCAGAACAATCTGGGTGGTTAAGCTTTATATCTTCAGATAAATGAAGTTATTTGCCATGAAAGGGGATTATGACTTTCACTTGTTTCTGCATAATTTATTCTATTTTCATATCAAACTTCAATAGTCCTAATACGTACTAACAATAATTGTTACTGTAGTTGTGATAGCTGTAATGGCAGCCAGTGAATAAAAGAAATCCAATAGG
>NW_011912112.1:0-1984 GCF_000151845.1 Pteropus vampyrus | reverse complement strand
CCTCTCAGGTAGAGCAGCTTCTCCAGAGGGGAGGAGAGGAGAGGCGAAGAGGAGAAGAGAGGGGTTTATTTTAGTATATGTGCTGCTGAAGCGAGCTTGAGAGGGGTTTGTTTTAAAGAGTTGGCTCACATGATAATGAGGGCTGGCGAGATCAAAATTTTCTGGGCAGGCCCACAGGCCAGACACCTGCAGAGGGACGTTTTCCTGGGATAGCTCTTGCATGTCCCTTCCCAAACGCTGCCTGAGCTGAGCAGTTGGGTGCAAATATAAAAACCCTGAAATCCAGAAATCTTGTTCAATCTCTGGTTTATGGTGAACAATAATTGCACCTTGGATAAACCTCATTAGCTACGATACTGCCCCTGTGCAAAGCTGTCAATCTCTAGTTTAAATTAATTGATAATTGCGATGAGTTCTTATTGATCACCTCTGTGCTCAACACAAGAACACAGTGATGATCAGAAAGGACCCGGTCCTTGCCTTCACAGAACGTGGGGTCCCAGTGGAAAAGACAGATAATTACATAAGTAATAATGACTGTATCATGTTTTACGATAGGGCAGAATAGGGCTCATGAGAACACACACCAGGGAGACTGACAGCAATACAGAAACAAGGGAAGGTGGGACAGTTACTAAAGAAGTGATGTTGGGGTGTAGGAGAGTGCCGTTCATGTGGGGTGGTGGGCAACCTGCTTGCTTGGGTAGTTCGCCGAGGAAATCAAAACGAGAGATGACAGCATCCTGGGATGAGACATCATTCCTGCCTACTTAGGATTTTGTTGGCTGTGAGCAAGATGACTTTTAGGGGATGGAGTGGAATAAGGAGCTGGAAGTATGGAGGACAGACGAACTCGGGGGCTCTTCACTGGGCATCTTGCAAAGTCTCCACCTCAGAACAGAAATGACAACTCTGTGTGGCTGATGGGGAAACTGAGGCCCAGCGAAATGATGCAGTGTTTAGGGCCACACGGCCAGCTCATACAGAAACCAGGGGCGCCCCTCCATCTACTCAGCTTCTCCAAGTGGAGGCTTACCAGAGCCTGGTGGGAGGCAATAGAAAGTACATGAACTTCCAGGGAAGATGCAGTGAGGAGGCCATCAGCAGGCACTCCAGTCCTTCTGTCTCACCTGCTTCAAGTAGCTGGAGATGACAGAAGAGCCATTTGATGAGTTTTTCCGTCTAACTGTATTCCCGTTTCTATCTTAGAAACCAAAGCTCATATTGACTCATGAGAAATTCCAAACTGTGGAAGAATTGCTACCAGACTTGGAATTCATTATGGGATAGGACCAAGCACTGTGCTTCCCCAGCAAGGCATGATCACCACTGATGCCTGGTGGTTCCTGAGGTGTCTCATGCTCCAAATGGCACTCTGCTCAGCAGGTGCCTGGCGCCATGACCCACTGCTCTGATGGCTGCAGGACCATCCTTTCCTCCTTTCCCTCCCCTCCACTCACCGAACATAAACTTGCAGCACACCCACGTGGGCTTAAAGCTCTGATCACCAGCCTCGGTTGTTTCGGCTCTGGATGGTGACACAAAATGTTTGCTTGTGCTCTCCCCGAACTGAATGATAAATTCTTTGGGACAGCGAGGGTGTCCTTTATACATTTTTTGTATCCCTCTAATACTTGGCATGGTGCCTTGGGTTTAATCAATGCCTAAGACAATTTGAGGGGCCACGTATGATCCCCGGGCCCAGTGGGTGGAAGGGTCTAGATGCCTGGTGTGTCTGTGTCCCTCTGCCCCAGGGAGTTACTCTCCAGTAGTTACAGAGTTGACCTGTGACCTGTGACCTTGTGCCCACAGCAGGCTCTCATGCACCTCCTCGGTGTGTGGGTGCCGCTCTCCTCACTCTGACCTTCTTCCTCCTCTCCAGCTCAGGGCTTCTGGTCTCTGCCCCAACCCCATATGCACTTGACTCTCCTGGTCCACTGCTAGGCACCCCTAACCTTGTTTTTGATGGCAGCTTTGGACTGTT
>NW_011912111.1:0-2501 GCF_000151845.1 Pteropus vampyrus | reverse complement strand
TGGTCACCACTCCTGGTTAGTTTTCTGTTGCTACTATTACAAATTACTGCAAACCCTGGCTTATAATAGCACAGATTTATTATCCTCTATAGGTTAAATGTTCAACATGGGTCTCACTGGGCTTAACGTAAGGTGTTAACAGGGCTGCATTTCTTTTGGGAGACTGCACGAGAAGCATTTCCTTGTGTTCCAGGTTCTAGAGGCCGCCTGCATTCCTTGGCTTGTGGCCCCGTTTCAGTCTTTAAAGCCAGCAATGTTATATCTCTGCCCCTCGTCACATCTCTGTGACAACAGCCAGGAGAAATTCTCTGCTTTCAAGGACTCATGTGATTAGATTGTGTCCACCAGGTAATCCAGGATTATCTCCTCATCCTAAGGTGTACAGTAACCTTAACCACATCTTTAAAGTCCCTTTGCCATTAAGTGACATGTCATTGGTTCCTTCTGGAGGCCACAGGGTGAATCTGTTCTTTGCCTCTTCGGCTTGTGCAGGCTGCTGGTAACCCTTCCCTTAGTCCGTCTCCCTCCAATCTCTGCCTCTGCCCTTAATCTTTTACTACCAACTTTGATTTTCCTCCTTTTCTCTTACAAGATCCCTTGTGGTTGATTACATTTAGTTTACCTAAATAATCCAGGATACTCTTTTTACCTCAGAATGCTTAATCACATCTGCAAAATTCATAGGTTTGTGGATTAGATCTTGAGCATTTTGATGGACCATTCTATCTATCATAGTTTACTCCTGCCTCAAAAGCCCACATCTGTCCCCAATAAAATCACCCCATTCAAAGGGCCTCAGAAGTCTCAACCTTTTACAGCATCAACTTAAAATGCAAAATCTTATCATCTAAATCAGGTATGATAGGATATGGTATAATGCCTGGGACAAAATTCCTCTCCATCTGTGCACCTGTGAATCTAGAAAACCTATTATTTGCTCCCAAATATGAAGATAAGACAGGCATAGAATAACAGTTATAGACATTCTTGTTAAAAAAAAAAAAATAGAAAATGAAATGAAAAAATGAATCTCAAGTGCCAAGCGATTTAGATCAGCCAGGCTCACTCCGGTAGGTTTCAGAGTCTGGGAGTTGCCTGGTTCACAGCACTGTCCTCTGTGCTTGTGATGCTCTCCTAGTCCTGACTTTCATGAACGGTAGCACCCGTCTGCAGCTGAATGGTTCTGCCAGCGTGTTTCTTGCCTGTGGAATTGTGGGAGACCCAATGATCTTTCATGTCATTCTTTCTCTCAGTTTAAGATGGCAATGTCTTACATTTTCAAAAACCTTGTGGATCTTCTTTGTATGTTAGAGGAATTCACTCCATTAGACCAGAGGCTCCTCCACAGTTTTCCCCTGGATGGTACCATCTATTTTTTGGCTTTTTCTTAGGTGGCTGAGAGGATCTATAAGTCACACCCTTAATCTGTCCCATTTGTGTGACTAAACACTCAGGCCTTTTTGATCTTTCTCAGGTATTAGCAAAGGGTTGAACAGCACCCTCAGCTCTTTCCTTAGAGCAGGCTTTCCTAACAGGCAATCTCCCTCAATTTATCTGCTCCCCCTACCCCTCCACCCCGCCATTTCACTAAGAAGGAGCAGGCTGCACCTTCCAACTTTGCTTAGAAATCCGTAGCCCAATATCTTAAGTCTACTGCTGTGACTTCCGCTTCCCAAATAACTTCAGGGCACAATTCGGCTAAGCTTTTGACCACGACACAGCTGTAACGTCTTTCCCTCCCATTTCCTTCCGAGCCCTCGCAGCACCTTTGATGTCCTTACTTCTGCTAAGTCTGCTTAGACAATTTGGAGATTCTCAATGACAATTGTTTTTTCTACCTTGCTCCTTTTCCAGCCCTCACCAGCATTAACACTCATACATCTAATAGTATTCAAAGCAATCTCGGCTTTTTCTGTCATGCTTCTAAAATCTTCCAGCCTCTCCACGCACCCCAGTTCCAAAAGCCACTATAGGTATTTTTTACTGCAGCCTATTTCCAGGTATCTAGAAAACTCTTCTGTGCCTACTCACTGCCAATTGACTTGAGTGTGCCAATAGGAGATTTGGAATTACCTTCCTCTGGAGGCTCTGGTTGGAGGCAGTGGGCTACTTATAGCAGGGGTTTTAATACTGGGAGCGCTACCAGAACTGCCACAGGATCAATCCCACTACTGCAAAGAAAACGTTTTAGTGTCGTAATGTAGACTACGAAGATTATTCCTAAGTCTTCCCCTCAGAATGGGAAACCCTGTTCTTTTCTACTGATTGAAAACAACTTGGAGAATATAAAAATAATAGTTCAAAAAGTCAATCTCAGTTCAAAAAGAGACCAGGGATATACCACATTTTCATTTTCACAGGAGCAAAATCATCTTCCTAAAGAAATAATCTACTGAAACAAATGAACGTTTTAAATAAAAGGGCAATGCCCTGTTTTACTAAACCCTGTAAAATTATTTGGACTTTTGTAGTTTCTTTTTATCGATTAGGTGGCGTGCCTG
>NW_011912110.1:0-1947 GCF_000151845.1 Pteropus vampyrus | reverse complement strand
TGGGACCGGTGAAATTCTGGCGACCCGGTAAGGCCCTTGGCGGAAGGCTGGGCAGATGTGGCGGCCTGACTTTGGTCTTAGCTCCGCGGCCGGCGCCCTGGGGCCTGCAGACCTGCTCGCAGGCCTGACCTCAGCGGACTGGCCACCGCCGACTCGGTGCTGGTCGACTCTGCGGCTCAGGCGCCCACAGTGATCCCCAGGGATTCGGGGGTCCGCCCTCAACCTGGACAGAAATTCTTTGTGTGACCTTGTTCGAGTCCCTCAGCCTCCTCGGGCCCCGTTTTCCTCACTCCCGATGCCTGTCTTGCCTAACCTGCGAGATGGGGAAACGCTAACGAGCCCACGCGTGTCCTGTTACCGCCCTGGGGCTTCAATGGAACCGGTCCGGCGCTGCTGCTCAGGTTTTAGGAGCTCAAGCTAAGGAGTTAGACTGGGCTCGAACTTTCCGCTCTGCCACATAGTAGCAGAGTGCCTTTGGGCAAGTCACTTAACCTTTCTGATCCTTAGTCTCCTCGCCTGTGAAACGGGCAGAGTAGTATCTATCCTGTGGGCTTGAATAACGAGCGCGACGCATTGTCACACATAGAGTAAATGCTAATAAAAAGGGAGTGTTTTATTTTGTTTTAGGGTCATACTTGTCCACGACGAGGGACCACCAGAAAGTAAACACTTTCGTATTGGCTGCCACGCACTTCCTCTCTTGCAGGCTAACACGAATCTCAGTCACAAAATACTTTGTTTTAATTTTCTCAATCAGGATTTTATTGAATGTATACATGTGAGCCCCTGCTAGATACATTACTTCCTCCTCTTCCATTAGTTCCTTGTTAAAACAAAAGTTTCTTTTTTCCACCACTTGCTTGTTTTTTCCTCCACTTGCTGTGCTGTCTGGATATGCAAAATATATTGCAGCAAAAATGAAGTGAGACAGAAGGTAATACAAGGAAAGCTTTTAAAGAGTATTTTAGAGTGGGTTCCTGCAATTCTGACCGTGCATATAAATGATGATGGGAATAAACCCAAGCAAGGGATATATGAGTTATTTTTTAAAATCTGCTGTGTGTCACTTAAAATTTTATGATTCAGCATTTCAAGTCATCAGCCAGTGATCCATCCTGAGTTTTATTTGCAGCCAAGACTAGGATCCCATTAGGCAATGAGATACCCTCTATTTTATTTATTCAAGCCTTCAATAACAGGTCGAAGTGTTAAGTATAATAAAGGACTGAATGAATTGTTGAAAATCACACCAGGATATTATTTCAGTTAAAGAGCATGGCATTATTCTAAGAGTTTTATTCCATCATTTAGTTCATTCATTGAGGGTATACTTTTGAACACCTAACCTTGTGATCAGGAGACACATAGATGACTAAGGCTCTGCTTTGCTTTCAAGGTTTAACCTCTGTCTCTGTCTCTCTCTTAATTATACAATGAAATTGGATACCCTTTAGAAAAGATTTTAAAATGAGGCAGAAAAAGGTGGTGGGAAGGAAGATGGGCTGTAGAGTCAGGTAGTAGAGCCCATCCTTGACTACCATTTAATAACTTGATGACTTGGCAGTCACTTACGTACTCAAAGTCTCAGTTACCCCATCTGTAAATTGAGCATAACACCTACCCAAAGGATCGTTTTGAGGTTTAAGAATACATGTAAAGCTGTTGGCACTAGATACATATTAGCTATTATAATTATGTGGAAATATATAGGAGAAGGGAAGATTGAATGTGGGGATAAGAAATACTTCATAAAGACAGTGATATTTTTGAGGCGGATACTGAAGCACAAATAAGGTTTTGTTCCACGAAGAGGCAGGAGCATGGAGCTCTAGGCAAAGGGTGCAGCAGCATGCACAAAGGTAAAGTGGGATGTGTGCCTCATGTTTGTCCAAAGAAACCAAATAATTGAGTAATGTGATGGTGTTAAGTGGTAGGGTATATTTTGGG
>NW_011912109.1:0-2272 GCF_000151845.1 Pteropus vampyrus | reverse complement strand
ATATATATGACAAAATGTAAGGAATTACCTCTAGATATATCACTGTAAAATAAATTTATTACGCATATTGATATAAATCACATGCATGATAGAGGAGAACATACTTATGTTCTGGGGCTTCCATCCAGAGATCACATACTGAGGAGTTCTTATGCGAGATCTACAAGATGAAATGCAGTACTGGATGTGAGTGGATACATTCTGAGGATCTCAGCTTCTTGGTAATGCTGGCAGTGGAGTAGGCAGAAGGATATCAATATTTGACACAAGATGCTACATCAGACCTCTGAGGGAGACCCAGAGACAAAGACTTAGACCTGAGGCCATCCCCACCCTTGTGTGTCTGTAGAATCTTTGTTGCTAAATTGCAGCCTGCATTGATTTCATTTCCGCCACTTGCATAGCAACACTGAGCTCTCTGAGCGCTAAAGTGACGTCTTGGGAACAGTTATTAATACACGTATGTATGCACACAGTATGCGAAAATATACATGATTGAAAGCGATTAGTGTATTACTTTTAGGCAATACTTCCCACCGGGACCATGATCCTGGAAATATTCCTCTTTTTCTCAAGAAGCTTGCACAGTCATCTGCTATCACTTACCAGAATGTTTGGGATAAAAATGGTGTCAATTTTAAGGAAACACACTTCTCAATTTTCTTTGTTAACATCTGAATAAAACATGAGAAGCTTCCTACTTTTCTCCTCATCCCTTTCATTCAGAGAATAAGTCCCTTCACAGTCATTCTTTGTGTAGAGAGGAAATAGTCACCCTTCTTTGCTACCTCTAAATTAGCAGAATTCGCTGAATTTAAAAGTAAAAAAAAATTAAATTCCATTCTAATGAACTCCACTATTATTATTTCTGAGGTATAGCATGAAGTTTTATAATAAGAACACAGCGAGAAATCATATTGCTACCTAGTAGGAGCTTATAGCCGGATGAGATCATGAGAGAGCAGCAGAAGGCAGGCACAAGAACTCTGCAGGCAAGATTTGCTTGGGACTGAGGAACACTTTCTGGATGACATGAGAGTTTGGAAAAATGGGACATTTCCTTAAGAAGTCATGTACCTGGGCTGGACATATACTTTCTGTCTCCTATAAAATGAATACACTGAGTGAAGAGTTTTTGTAAGCAACTTCAATTTTTCATTCTGAGATAAATTTTATAAGATGAACAGACAAATTGAAGTTAGATTACATCCGCTTGAAGATAAGGAGAATCAGCTCAATGGTAATCTTTGAACAGTCTTTCAAGACCCCAAATTTGTTGAAACATTATAAAAGTTAAGAAGTAAAAGCCACAAGAAAACTGGGTTATAGGCACGTTCTGTTTTTGTCAGCAGAGTTATTTCTGGGCAAATACTCATCTACTAATGTAGTTTCCATTTTTAGACAATCATATTTGGTAAACACATTTAATTTTTACAGGATGCCTAATACCTAAGTGCCTAATAACTAGTGAGACAAGTCAATGATTCCTAAGGCTTACAGGGAGCTCCTAGAAACCATGTAAATCCACGGAAACTGCACATAAACATATAATCCCAGTTATGGGTTCTTGCATCAGCTCCTGCTACGTGCTTTTATTTGTAGTTCTGTCTTGGGTAAGAGATAGTACACAGGAGGAATGCAAAGTTGAAGGTCTTTAGCAAAAATCTGGACTGTAAACACAGCTTGGTATTATCAGCATTCTGTTAAGTTCAAAGAAGAGATAGTTACAACAAATACAGCTTGCTTTATTTCTGAAACAAAACTGTACACATATTTGTGGCCATACTACTAATTAACCTGTAGATTGTTCCTTTCATCTATTCAGTGTGTTTTTCTCCTCCCTGTTACAACATGTTGGGGTTATTTTTTCCCATCTGGAACATACTCAAACTGTTCTCTTATAGGCACTAGAGAGTAGAATTGCATAATTGATGAAGGGGATGGAGAGACCGACTTGTACAGAAGGATTAAGGGAGCTATATATGTACATATAACGAGGACGAAGGATGACTAAGGAGTGCCATGATGACGGTCTATAAATATTTGAAAGGTGCAAACACCGAGGAATAATTTAGCTTGTTGCAGGTGGTACAACTCGGAGTGATGGTATATATTCAAGAAAAAGGAAGTTCTCTATAAAGAAAAAAAAACTTTAAATGTAGAAAATGTTATCCATGGGATATAGCAAAATTAGAACAAATGGTAATTGAAAAAGCAATGGAATAAGAGACAGAAGACATGAACTTATATGGGTTGGCTTTTCTCTCTCTCT
>NW_011912108.1:0-1881 GCF_000151845.1 Pteropus vampyrus | reverse complement strand
ATCAACTTCCCCACATTTTGGGGAAGCAGCGGAGGTATCAGTGGAAGGAAGCACAGAGCATGGGGAAAATCAGAAAACACCCCTCTTGTCTGCCTGCAGCCTGAGAGGCCTGGCCGGATGAGCCAGTGAGCACGCAAGCACATAGCATTTTTCAGTGGCAACGGGTGCCAGGTTTGAGACAAGGAGCTATCAGGTCATGCCTATGAGGGATATAAAGGCTGAGAACAGTGCTATAGAGCAGCCGTCCCTAACCTTTTTGGCACCAGGGACAGGTGCTCCTATGAGAATCTAATGTCTGATGATCTGAGGCGGAGCTGAGGCGGTGATGCTGGCACTGGGAAGCGGCTGCAAATACAGATGAAGCTTCGCTCTCTGGCCCACTGCTCACCTCCTACTGTGCAGCCTGGTTCCTAACAGGCCACAGACCAATACCAGTCCATGGCCCTGATGACAGAGCAGGCAAAGCACTGTGAAGGTGAAGACAGAGTTCAACAAAGACCAAAACTCCCCTCTGAGGCTTCAAAGAATGAAGTTCAGCTGGGTGATCTTCCTGGAGCATCATCAGTTATATAGGACAGAAAACCATGGCTGAGCCAATGCAAGGAGGCTTGTCAACTGGATTCTATGGGTGACCTGTAATTTTTCAGGGAATGACACAATTGAGCAATAAATTCATTTCCACCACTAGATGTCACCCTTGTGCTCCCATCTTCAGAAAGGGGAGTTCTGTAGAGGCGTGTGGAGGATCAGGACATTACTCCATAAAGGGCTGCGAGGTTTGGGAGCGAGGGACAGTCAGGACCCCTGCATCAAGGACCAAGGTTGACAAGGAGTTAAAAGGAAAGTGACAGATGCCAGGATTTGGAGCACACAGCTCTGGATTACATTATAACTGTGTTCCTCAACTTTGGCTGCATACCTAAAACTTCTGCAAAGCTTTAAAAAAATCAATGCCTGGGTCCCACCCTCAAGATCTCTGTGAATTAGTCAGGTGTGTGGTGGAGGCACTGGGAGTCCTGAAAGCTCTCCAGGTATTTTTAATGTAGAACCAAGGTTAAGACTGAGAGGCACTGTTGTAGGCTATTATTGTGAATCCAAATATTATGTGTGAAGCAAATGTTTATCACTTGAATCATAACTGAAGCATACTCTGGGAGCTTGCTTTGATGAGCAAAACAGAATAAAGGAAAGTCAGTAAAATTGACCCCACCCAACATATTTTTCTATGTTTGAATTCAAATGGAAAGGTATCTATCGAGCATCCATGTTATGTCACATCCTTTGTGGATTACATAGTACACTATGGCTCTGAAGGCCGTCAGTGAGGGACGCCAGTTATATAGATCTCACCTGCTACCTGTGTAGTTGTCAGTTTAGGGGGGCTGGCGAGGTGGGAAAGAGCTGTAGAAAGACAGGAAGTGGAGACTGTAAAGAAAAGAGGTAATCAGGTACATAGTGGTTTGGGGCAGGCACAGATTCTCTTTACTCCATTACTTTTTCAGAAAGATGCTTATTGACTTCCAACAGCAATCCCTCTGGGGGAGCTTGGAATGCAGTGACTACAAGGAAAATCGACGTGTCTACTTTCTGAACTACTTACCACGTACTCCTGTTAACTGCTAGGGAATCCAAGCAGCTTCTAAGACTTGGGTCACTTGAAACCTAAAACATCCATGTGAGATGAAGGGATAGACGTATCCTTATTTTCCTGGAGGAATAAATAGAGGGGGATCTTCTGGCCTATTCTACGTGGTCTGTAAAACTGTCATGGATCCCATTTCTAGGATCTTCACCTTTAATTCCTTCCTTTTCTAGGTCGCCTGCATCCAAACAGGTATGCAGAATGGCACACAGACTTGCCGCTGAGATGGAAAGCTAATC
>NW_011912107.1:0-1857 GCF_000151845.1 Pteropus vampyrus | reverse complement strand
AAAAGATGGGAACAAGCTCATGTTCACTCTAAAATGTATGCTGATAGGACAACATACTTGAGAGCTACCAGTCTTCATCTCTCTATAACTTGCTGTAGGTTTCCATGGAATAAGAACACTGCTATTATTATATTCACTTATATTTTTAGAAAAAGGTTTTTGTTTTTTTTTGTATTTCCAAAGCATTTTAATATTTTTTATCTCATTTAAAGTTTGCAAACCCTGGAAGCAATTAGTGCAAAAATCAGTACAGTTGACTCCCTGCCCTGGCCATACAGTAAAAAATTCATGTATAATTTTTGACTCCCCTCTAAATTAAAGAATAGCCTATGGCTGACTAGAAGCCTTACTGATAATGCAAACAGTTGATTAACACAAATTTTGTATGATATAAATTTTAGATACATATTCTTACAATAAAGTAAGCTAGAGAAAGGAAATGCTATTTTAAAAAATCATAAAGAAGAGAAAATACATTTACAGTACTCTACATATTTATTGGAAAAAATCCATTTTTGAAAATGGGCACACAAAGTTGAAACACACACTGTTCAAGGTCAACAGTACTTCCATTTTGAAGACAAATAAATTGAGGCCCAAGGAATTTATCTAACTGATATACGGTGATATAGAAACACCAAGGTAATAACCAAGCTGAAAGTAGAACTCACCAGAAATTAGACCATTTCCTTTCCTGAGGGTTGTATAATATACCTTTGATATCTCAAGCAGATCTGGTCCTGAAATCTAAGGCTAGGTTAAGCATTGAGGCAAAGGTGTTCAGTCTAGGGCAGAGACATCAGTGGACAAGTTTAAAACTGAATCTAAGGGAATATCAAAGTCAAACATTAAAGGAAAAGATATCTTCTGCTCTAAGAGAATAACATGGGGTTGAAAACAGATAAAATTTATAAGATCAAGATCCAGCTAAATATAGGAAGGGAGTAGGCTGTGGTACCCTAGACTGTCTTCTCTGTTGGTTCTCACCTTGAGGTATTTTGACCCCTGAGGGGCATCTGGCAATATCTGGAGACATTTTTAATTATCACACCTGGGAATGAGATGGTGAGTGCTCATGGCATTTACTAAGTAGAGGGATCCTGCTACACTTCCTGCTATGCACAGGACAGCCTTTTATGACAAAGAATTATCCAGACCAAATTGTCAGTAGTGCTGAGGTTGAGAAACCCTGGTTTACTTAGGGTAGTCCTCTGATAAATGGTAAGTCACCTTGATTAAAAGGGTGAAAATTAAGATGTTTGACATTTATTCCACTACTCTAGGACACCCTCTGATTTGTTTCTTCAGAAGGTAGATCAGGATGTAGTAGGCTGGATGGAGAAGATTTTGGGAGAAGCATGTGCCATTTCTTTTTCTCTGTACTTTGTTCACCTTCTATAAAAATAAGTTTTATAAATATCGATTTCTCTTTTCCTATTGTACATGCTAGAAAATACTGTTATTTAATTAATTTCTTATCAGGATAGAATAGAGCTATTTGTGATATAATTATTAGTTCCTTTAGTTATAAGGGCTGTATAAGTTAAGGTTGTATATTTTAAATTACATTGTGTCAAATTTCAGAAACTATGTAAGGGAGATTTTAAAAATTCATTTTTGTATATCCTTTTTTCGGTTGCTCAGTAAATGCATGCATATTCAGATTCAAATCAGCATGGGCTGTGGAGAAAGAAAGCGATGTATAATTAAGTGAGAATCTACAAAAACCCATGGCTTTACTGACTGGCTCTACTGAAAGCAATTCTGTCCTGTTTTCTTGCCTAATCCCCGTTTGTAAAGGAACATTCTGCCAGCAGCGTCTTTCCTGTGCTGGGAAATTGGCCCTCAGCTTTGAGC
>NW_011912106.1:0-2989 GCF_000151845.1 Pteropus vampyrus | reverse complement strand
TAAGGTGGGGCCCTAATCTAATAGAACTGGTGTCCTTATAAGAAGTGGTAGAGAAACCAAGGACGTATGTGCACAGAGAAAAGGCTATGTGAAGATACAGTGAGAAGACAGAAGTCTTGTGTGCCAAGGAGAGGGGCCTCAGGAGAAATCAACCCTGATGGCACCTTGATCTTCGATTTCTGGATCTTAGAATAGTAAAAAATAAATTTATGTTTTTAAGTCACCCAGTCTGTCATATTTTGTTATGGTAGCCCTAGCAGATTAATATAAATATTTTACTTTTCTCTTGTATAAATGACTTAAGTATTCCTCTGAATTTCAACATAAGTACTTGAATATAGTAAAATAATATTAATCACTCACTTTTTGAACTTTCATGCTCGACTTTGCGTTCTCTATTATTATTCTTGGTATTATTAATAACAATTAAATATACATGTTGTGTAGGTATAATACATAAAGCAAAAATTTCCAAAGGAAAATACACAGTGTTAGGAAGGGACTTTGTAGATGTCTCTCACTCATGAAATGGAGAAAAACTCATGAGAGCAGCAGGGTTGTTATAATGAGAGTGCTTTCACTTTGGCTGAAATCTCATTCTATGAGGTGAACATGTAGAGGAGTTAAAAAAGGCATTCAACTAAAAAACAAACAAGAAAACAAATCTAAAAAAGAGATTATTTCCATTTAATCAAGTTATTTTTTTAGAGAGCTCATTTGCCTGCAAACCTTTATTGATGTAAAATCCCTTCTCAGAATCCAGTAGTAGAGGTGTTACAAAAAGAGAGGTGCTATACTTGTTTATATCATGATATCTTTCTCCCTATAAATGGGTTTCTGTAATCAATGACTTGATTCAAGAATAAAACCTGGCGGACAATTTCAGTAAATCTACTTCAAGTCAGTTGAGATGGGAGCCAGATAACTATTAAAAAAAAAAAAACATAACTTTCCTCTGTCCATACTCTGATATAGTCAGAATATGTATAAAATAAGCCTTCCTGACTTGTTATTTTTCATCCATGTTTGTACCCATTACTAGTTAATGGCTGAAGAAGCAGATAACATGCTGTACACCCAATTATCAATACCCAACAACCTTAATGCTCTTTAAGCTACTAGTGCTGAATGTTTACAAATCAACAACACTGATAATTTCAAGATTAAGTTAAAATAATTATTTTAAGTTAAAATAATTATGTTTAAATAAAAAGTAAAATTTTGATTATGCATATGATCTTAAATTATTGTTATATTATTTATATATGAAAATATAAATCTATCTAAAAGTTCGACTTTAGTGACACAAAATGAATAAAAATATTAAAAGTCAGTGCAAACAATACAAAAACATAAATTAAAAACATTATATTCTTGTAACGGATGTTGTTGTGTTGAATATGAAGCTCTACTCACAAAATGAGTATGGCATATTTAACATACACCATGTAAAGACCAAACTATCCACATATTTGTTCTTTTTAAACTATAATAATTTCTTCATTAAAAAGAATATATGCTGTGGTACTTCTTGGTCTTTACTTGGCCAAAACTAACATATGTACTTAAATTTGTAGCACTGTGTTATTGTCAATAAATAATTGAGTAAATATAATTGATTAAATGTCTTTCTTTAGTAGTTTAAATAAAAGTAAAATTATAGAAAAGCTAAACACATTTTTTGAGAAACACCAAACTCTGATCTTAATTTGGAGAAAGGTAAAGAGCACCAGATGCCAAGATTCTTAAACCAAGACAAATAGTAATGTAAATCAGATTAGAATTCTATGATAAATACTGTGATTTAGAAAATAAGAAAATATAATGCTAATAAGATGAAAAGATATTGTTGGTAACGATATTCAATTTTCACATGAACAAAACAAATATTTAAAACTGAGAACATATATTAAATAAGATGTAATTTTACTTTCTTCTTCATTGTTCACTGCATTGCCCCCCCCCAAAAAAAGTCTTTCAGAGAAAAAAGTAAACACATACATACACATACACGCATATAGGCAACACAAATATTTACTTTAAAACAGTTGGTAATAAAGAATGGGGTAGTGTCTCTTTCCAGGATATTAACATTCTCGTAATTTGTCAATCTACCACAGTAGGAACATATTTACAAATACTTTATAAAATAAAAATGTTATGTAATTAGGCCCAAGATATTTAAGTACAACTCTGAAAAATAAATATGTGCACATGAGTTTGTTTAATTTCCATCAGTCATTCACTGCATTACTATCCATTAATGTTGTTTACATATTGGGTTCTATCTAGTTAGAACAAATTATTAGTAAGTAAATTCACCTTCTTTGATGGGTGTTGATAGAAAATCATATTATAGGATGGGAACTCTGTTACAATAGAACAGATAATTAAAGTTATAAAGAATATATTTACAAATACACAAATTGAGACATAATTTGCAAAACTTTGAGAAGTAAATTTGATAAAACAAATAGCAAGCATCAAGTTGAGTATATAAAAACACATGAAGAAGAACTAAAAAATGAAACAGTATTCTTACATGTAAAATTATCTTAATCATCTTGATTGGAATAAGTAGTCTTTGTAGTCTTAGTTCATTTTAAAAATTGTTTGGAAAATGAATATACAAATGCACTTGGATGATGAGATCCGCTTAGAAGACACTCAAATCAAAGAAAATATCTCACTTGCGTGTGCCATCACCCTATACCAGAAGTTAGATTATTTTCAATAATGCAGAGAATAGTGATACATATACTTCAATAAATTTATATGGGTTAAAAAATATTTTTAAGTTGTTAATTGTCTTATAAAATAAAGCCATTAAATTTCAACTAATTAGTTAATTAATTAAATGTTAACAGTGCTATCTCTAAAATGCCTAAAAGAGGTCCTGACATTTTGTATGTTCTTAATAAATATTGTTTTCTAGTATCAGGTAGACACAATTATAATTTAAACATAATATTTAAATTAATTTAAAACA
>NW_011912105.1:0-2986 GCF_000151845.1 Pteropus vampyrus | reverse complement strand
AAAAAAGGCAAGAATATACAAGGAGAAAAGGACAGCTTCCTCAAGAAACGGTGTCGGGAAAACTAGACAGCTACCTGCAAAAAAATGAAATGGGAGGGACCTCTACCTTATACCACATGTGAAAAATCAACTCAAAATGGGTTAAAGACTGGAAAGCAAGACCGGAAACCATGGTGTCCGGGAACGATGGTCTCATGAAACTCCTGGAATGAAGTGGTAAGATCCTCGATGCTGGCCTCAGTGGTGAATTTTGGATCTGACTCCAAAGGCAAAGACAACAAAAGCGGAAATAAATAAATGGCATTAGATCATACTAAAATCCTTCTGAGCAGCAAAGAAGTCATCAAAAAATTAAAAGGCAACCTACTGAATAGGAGAAGGTATTTGCAAATGATATAATTGAAGGAATTTATATCCGAGTATGAAAAGAACTCATACAACTCAACATCAAAAAAACAATCTGATTAAAAGATGGGCGGAAGACCTGAACAGACATTTCTCCAAAGAAGACATATGTACAGCCAACGGACACATGGAAAAATGCTCAACATCGCTAGTCATCAGGGAAATGCGAATCAGAACCACAGGAGAGATCACCTCGCACCTGTCAGAATGGCCGCCATCAATAAATCAATATATAACAAGTGCTGGCGAGGACGTGGAGGAAAGGGAGCCCTCGTGCACGGCTGGTGGGAACGTGACTGGTGGAGCCACGATGAAAGAGAGTGGACGGTCCCCCCCAAAATTATCAACAGAAATACCCCAACGACTCCACTTCTAGACGTCTATCCGAAGAAAACAAAGACACCAATTCAAAGGACACCTGCACCCTTGTGCTCACGGTAGCATTGTTTACAGCGGCCGAGACACGCAGCAGCCTAAGTGTTGGTTGTTTCAGAAAAAGAGATGGATGAAGAAATGGCGAGATAGTTATATTTGTATATATGGTAATATATTTATATATAAATGGCGATATGTATATCTTGCTATATATACATATGTGTGTGTGTACATCTATCTATCTATCTATCTATCTATCTATCTATCTATCTATCTATCTATCTATCTAATATGAAATACTACTCAGGTATAAGAAAAACGTAAAATCTTGCCATTTATGACAACACAGATGGACTCGGAGGGCACTATGTTGGGTTAAATAAGTCAGGCAGAGAAAGACAGAAGACAGATGCTATGTGATCTCACTTATGTGTGGAATCTAACGAACAAAATAAATGAAAAAAACTGATCAAAACGAGGCTCACAGATTGGTGGTTTGGTGGTTGCCGGGGGGGTAGGTTTTGGGGGATACACAAAAGAAAGGAATTATATAGGTGAGGGGGATCAAAAGGCACAAACTTGCAGTCATAAAATAAGTAGGTCATGGAGCTGCAGGGTGCAGCACGGTAAACACAGTCACTGACGTGTGTTCGATTTGCACGATGTCGCAGTGCCACGAGCCTTATTGTGATGGGCATCCTGCCACGCATACGAACGTCGAATCGCTGAGTGGTACACACAAAACTAACAACGTTGCATGTCAATAATATTCCGCTAAAACAATAACAGGAACATCGTCTCCGACCCCCCGGAGGCTCCCTGGCCAGGCTTGTGCTCGCTCCCCGCTGGGTCCCCTTCCAGACTCTGCTCATCTCAAGCACCACCTTCCGGCAAGGGCCATCTTCCCAGCTGGCCTAAGAAACGTGGTTCTTTCCTACTATACACGATCCCGCATGTTAAAATTTTGTTTTTGCTGTATTAGGAGGGCTCGGCGGCCTGTCTCTCCCCCACCTGCCGCCTGGGCACTACCCGTGGACGAGAGAACACGCGGCAGGGGGACACGAACCTCCCTTTGGTCCCTCACATTCTACAGTCACCTCTGTAAGCATCAGCAGAACTGAACTGGGATCCCGGACGTCAGAACTTTCTGGGGCAGCCATGTCTTCATGGAACTCCGGGCCAAACGCGCCCGTGAGAAAGACATCACCTGTAACCAGAAGGAACGGCCTTCCCGTCAGACCAGGAGACCAAGACCACAGCGAGCAGACGAGGGCAAAGCCTGGAGCGTCAGAGTCGTGTTTTACACCGCGATGCCGAGGCCCGCTCCCTACGAAATCTTACCCTTTCTTGTTTTCTGATCCTCCGACACAGATTTACTGAGTTCACAGAATGGCAGAAAGGAGAGGTGACTGACCCACAGTCTTCCAAACGACCGAGAGGAAGAAAGGCTCAGTAAAAGCAGAGAGGCCAGCGTGCAGGGGTGACGTGAGCCCCCACAACATGACAGCTACGTAACATGTGCCGATGAGACTATGAGTTACCAGGTGACACCTGTGTGACCCAGCTAGATTCCAGTGCCTCGAAGGTGGCAGTAATCACCAGACTAAGGTAGCTCCAGGCACAAGGAAGGGGAGATTGGGTCCAGGAGCCGGATTTCCCCGCCTGCCTGTCAGGGAGGCTACGTCTTGCATGAAAACTGGCAAAATCACAGCTTGTTTATTTCTCCGCGTTGCCAAACAACGTAGCATCCATTAGCTCACGTGTCGCCCCTGCGCATTTTCAGAAATAAATGGAACGGAGACGAGTTCCGCGGGAGAGACCAGGAAAGGGAACCGTAGGAGACAGTCAAGCGATCTAATCCAGGACTGGAGAGAGAATCATGGGCAGTAGATCCGGGATTCAAACAGGCATCACTGGAGGCCACGGCAAAGCCTCCTGACCCTATGTCAGAAACCACGGCGACGAAAACCTTCAGCTGAACTGAACCAGTGCCACGTGTGACAGGGGCTGCCGTGACTGTGTGCCACGGACCCAATCCCACACCTGGCACTCGGGAGACGCTCAGAATTTCGGGGATCTGGGGGTCCAGCTAAATGCTAAAAGATTGGGACGTACCAGTCCCCCGTATCATCGGCGTTTACACGTGTTTTCTAAGAAAAGACTGCACAAATCATCACTCCTAGAACTTTGGCTTTTTGTCACAGCA
>NW_011912104.1:0-2356 GCF_000151845.1 Pteropus vampyrus | reverse complement strand
AATAAAGAAATAAGGTGAACCTAATGAGGTGCTGGTATCATAAGTCAAGGCTTCTCCTAAACTCTGTGTACAACCCCTAGTAAGAATTCTTGATGTTTCTGTACTAAAAATGCAGAATGATAGCCAGGGTCCCACCCCCCACCTCTCATGTCTCCTCTGAGACTTGCAACCTTATCTTCCCAGTATCTTGGCTATTGCAACAGCACTTTGAGAACTCTAAAGCATAGAGGGGTGAGCGGGAGAGTGATAGTCACTGTCAATAACCTTTAGTATTGTCCTGCCTAATTGTGTCTGCTCCACTCCCTTCGCCCTACCTAACTTGTCCAACGGCACAAGTTCGTCTTGAGAAAGTACACTCAATTATCAAACTGCTTCCTTTTTTTTTATCTCCCCCAAATATGTTCTCCTTTTCTTCATGACTTCTGATGGAGTGGAGATTTAAAGCTAAGGAAGAAGTTGAAAGATTTTGCTTATTCGTGGCAGCACAACTGAAACTCTTGTTGCTAAAGACCATTAGAACCAGTGCCACAATCACCTGGGAGAAGGCATGGCTGTAAATAAGGTTAGGGAGTAACTGGCAGGAAGAGAGGAGTGAAAGTTGTACAACCAGTCTCATTTGCCATGCTAGTGGATCCTGAGTGCAAACAACCTTCTGGCCCGGGGTAGACCTGTGTAGAGGCAATAGGTCAAAGGAAGTCAGGAGATTGGCAACAAACTGGAGGGAGAAAGGGTTGATCATTACCTCCTAGAATTGTTTCAAGAGCCCTAGGGCGGAACCCTCAGAAGGGATTGGGAAAAAAAGGGAGAGGTGATGGAGGAGAGAGGATGGTTCAGAACTCAAGGGTCCTATTTCTGGCCTGGGGTTCCTGTTTGTACAACCCCTTCCATAAAAAGAAGCAATAAGTCTTTTTCAAACAAGGGTAGGGAATCTGGGGGACAAAGAAGAGAGTCAATACTGAATCCGAGAAGACATCAAGCCTAACTGTCTCCAGTTAAGAGGAGACTCTTGATGAACATGGATTCAGGATAGCAAAGAACAGAGTGAAAATATTGGAGCCATCATATCAGATGGCTCACGCACAGAATTCTGCCAGTGAAAGTGCTATTTCTCTATGGAACCTGGGGACAGCTCTTCCTCACTCCAAATCTAAGCTATATCCCTTACCCTGAAACTCTCCTTGCTTTTAAGATTGTTTGCCTTAGGATTCCATCTGCCTATTCTAGGGAATGGGGAGGGGAGAGAAAATAAAACAGAACCAGGTTCACCCAGAGTTTTCTCCTGAAGACTGAGTTTTAATCTAAATCCTTGTAAATGGATAGTGAATAATTGACATACTGTGTAAAGGACATTGGGAAGAAGGGTTAGGAAGCATGTGGTGAGTGTGTGGTGTGGTGTGAAGAGAATGACATATATATGTATATATATACAACATTATGAAGAGAGAGGGTGAGAGAGGAGAGAAGAAGGGGGAGGGGAAAGGAGGAGAGGAGAGAAGAAAAGAGAGAAAGTAGATTTCTAGTGATTTATTTCTAGGGCAGAAGATTGAGCCTCCACGAACCAGGCACTGAGGTGGGTGGTTTGATCTATGTATCTTATCCCCAAAAAGTCCTGTGAGGTAGGTGAGAGCAGACTGTTTTACTATGTAGGCTCTGATATGCTAACTAACAATAGTGAAAAAGCTGAGATTCCAGCTCGGGTTGGGTCTGTGTGATTCCACTTTTCGCTATGTGTTCTCTAAAGGTGCATAAGTTATGGCATCCTCTGTTTTATAGCTGAGTTATTGGAAGCCTAATTACATTGCAGTGGGAAGAATTTGGAATCAGGAGGGAGAAAAGTTGGTTTGAATTCCAGTTTCACTGTCTTCCAGTTCCAGGACTTCTGGCAAGTTTCTTTGCCTATTATGAATTTGTTTCCCAATCTAAAACACAGAAGGAATGATCGTTACCTCACAGGGTTTGGCAGGTGGATTATATGAAAGCCTTTGTAACTGTAAAGTTCATTTCAAATGTTACTGTTTTTACAGTGTCTTGTCAACTTCTGCTGCTAAAAAAATCTGTTAATCAGCAGAGGAGTCAGGTCTCTGGTGCGGTTTGTGTGCTTTCCCATAGAGAACGCTAAGAAACTCCGGTACCTACTCACTATTTCTCTTTATAGTCCTGCAGCTGTCTGGAAGAGAACTCATACTTTTAGAATAGGTTTCCATTTTCCTCCAAGTGTCAGGCTTCTCAGTTCCTCACTGGCTCTCAGACTTGAGACCCAGTCAACCATTCTGAACACTTTAATAAGACTGCAGGCAGCCTAGAAAACTAGAAGACACTTTTAACGCTCTTCCTGAGTTCCTATAAACTCTTAATT
>NW_011912103.1:0-2330 GCF_000151845.1 Pteropus vampyrus | reverse complement strand
TTGTACTGGAGCAGATAGCCTCAATAGCTATGATAGAAGTAGAGTTAATAAGGCTTAGTGTCTGGATATGAGAGAGAAGGGAAATACAATGACTAAGAACATTTTTTGCCTGAATTTCTGGAAGATGTTGGTGCCATTAACCTCACTGGGGAATCCAGGAACAGGAGAAACGATCTTTAAGGTTGCATATAGAAGTGCCAATTTTGAGGTGCTGTTAGGACATGCAAATGGAGATTTCTTTATGCAGTTGGGTGTAAGGTCTGCATCTCTTGATAGGGTTTGAGAATGGAAGTATGGATTGGGGAGTCATCAGATAAGAGGTAACAAGGACATAAGAAAAGAAACCAAATGATGAGTACTGTCTCTAAAATCTTAGGAAAACCAGAAAGAGAAAGAGGGAAACAGTCTGAGATCAAGGAAGATTGTATATGAGTGCATTGTGAGAAAATTAAGGGAGAGAAAATTTTGAGAGAGGAACTAGACAACAGTGTTAAATGGTGAAGACAAACACTTCTGTTTCATGCTATTGGCCTTCTAATTTAGTTGTTACTTAATTCTTAGAGTTGTGGTAGACATAAAATTTTAACATAAATGCAGCTAGATCACTTTGATTGACAAGTAACTTTATAGAGGTACCAGAATTGTTAGTAATTCTCCCTCTTTCTCATAGTTTCTTGAGGGTTAAAATTGTATATATTTTTAATTGCCTGATTAATTCAAAGTGGTTTATTTGTGAGGTATACCTCATTCTTTCAATTGGCTGGTCATTTTTATACATGTAGTTTTGAATGGTTTCTTGTAATAATTCAAATTTATATAATTTTGAAAGCTTGTCCTATGAATTGCTATGCCATTTTATATCTTGCTGTTGTCATAGCAACTGCTTATATTCACCTCTTTTTCACCTGAATCTCTGAGTCTGGTCACTGAAAATTACATGCAAACGTGAGCTCCACATCTTATGGGAAGGGTAGAATGAATGGTGAACTTCTGATTTGCTTTTTTGGTGATACGAAGGTTAAATTTCAGAAGACTCAAGACTAGCTTCTATTTTGCAGAAGGTTAGAGAAGGGAAAAATATCTTGATTGGAAGCAACAAACAGTGGCAGTGGAAAGGAAGGGCCAATCCCTGGGGCCTGAGGAAGAAAAGTAAGAGGCGACAGGGGACCCCAGGCTGAGGAGTGACCAAGGGCTTTAATGTGGAAGGTGGCTATGGACTCCTAGGCTCACCCACTCTGAGCCCTGAAAGTGTCCATCACTAACTGCCTCAGTTCCTGAGAATAACAACCAGCATGAACTTGGAGCTGGAGGTATCCTTTTTCTGTCTTGGCGGTAGGAAACCACAACGAGCTGGGGGAGGCTCTGTTTTTATACTCTGCAAGATTGTAGAGGGGAGAAGGGGGTTTTTGCTTTGGAATACATTTCCCCATTGTACCATTTATGAAAACTGTAGGTAGAGCTGTAATATTATATTCTGCAAACCTGCATTTAATAGGCTTCTGTAGACCAGTCTGACAGGTATAGTACAGCGATTCCAAGCATGGCCTTTGGAACTCATGTGGATCTGAGTTTAAATTTCTACAGGGCCACTCAGTCCTTGTGTGACCTTGACAAATTCTCTCCTCTATAAAATGGGTAGAATTATATATTCCTCATAGTATTTTAATAATTTTCTGAAATTATATACACAAAGCACTAAACATAGTGTCAGCATATAATAAATGGTCAAAATGCTAATTAATATGGTAAAATAATTCTAATTTCTAAGAAATGACTGACAGGGACTTCTGTTGTAAGCTGCATATACATGCTGTGGTGAAAGGCTAGCTCTAATTATGTAGGTGCACTGGACTGGCTCACACTTTAACAACAATTTAAATGGGCATTATTTATTCAACATGTATTTAGTAGGAACAAGGAAAACTTGACTTTTAGCAAAAACTGACTTTTTCTTAGCAAAAATTATGTACCTGTTCTTTATATTCACAATAAGAGGATTAGTATATGTACTGAATGTTATACAACTTTTGCATTTGTTTAAAATGGTGTCACAATGTTCCGTCATTTGTTAGTAGATAGCATTAGCCATATTTACCAAGTACAGAGATACCTTACTTGGGTTTAGTTACAAATCTTCATAAAAATATATGGGATGTGTGGACAAAAATATGTGCCCTTTTCTTTGTCTCTAATTAATTTGGTCCTTAACAGTTAAAAAAAAATTAACTTTATCTGACTTTACTTTGTCCTTAAGATTTAAAGAGTTGGTTTATGTAAACTCAATTCTTAGTGGTAAAAATGGGTAATCTCTCAGATTTTCATCCTTTTCT
>NW_011912102.1:0-3515 GCF_000151845.1 Pteropus vampyrus | reverse complement strand
TTAATGAAAATAAATCAAATCCAATATACAGTCCTATGTAATCAGGCTCTGCCTCTGGGAATCCATTTCCTCTCTCTCCCCCATCACTTACTCTTTCAAAATCATGGGCATTTTGCCCTTGTTTATTCCTCTATTTGTATTATTCCTTGTCCAAACAGTCTTTTGATTGGTTCGTTCTCTCAAGGATCTCTGCTTAAATGTCACCCTATAGAGTTCTTTCCTGAACTTCCTGACCTCAATTCTCTCTACCTTTTATCCCTCTTCATTTTTCTTCATAGAAATTACCAGTTTTTGACATTAAATATTGAGCTACATATTTTTAATTATCCACTTCCTTCACTAGAACTGTCTATGGCAAGGACTTTATCTATTGATCATTATCAAATCCCCAGTGCCTAAAAAGATATCTTGTGATGAATGAATATAATAGGTTAATTAATTATTTAAAAAGTATGTGTTAGAATTCAATGTTTTAACATGGAATGATATCTAAGATATATTGTTGTTGCCAAAAATATATATAAATGACATAGTCTCATTCTTGTAAAGAATATGTGCTTGTGCATATATGTAAGTGTGTGTATTTATAGATATGTTTGTGTATGTGTATTTGATATACAAATACATGTAGATATCTAGATAAGGAACTAAAATTACACACATCAAATTGTTATCTCTGTCAAGGAAAGTGTCAATGGGAGGAAAAGAAAAGGAACTTCCACATCTATTCTTATATGAATATACTTCCACATTTACTTTTATGTTAATATTTTATAGAATAGATTTATATAGTTTTCATAAAAGAAAAACAAAAAAGGAAAAATATTAATAATTATAAGAAAAATCGCATTTTTAAGCTTTTTTCTTATAAAAGGCAATATTCTGAGCACTACAGATATATTAACTCATGTAATCATCAGACCACCCATAGAGAGTATATTATTATTATTTCCATTAAGAACAAAGTTAAGGATTATTTATGGTGGTCAAGAAGTGTCTTTCAATCGATGTTTGGATAAAGATATGGTACATATATATACAATGGTATATTACTCAGCCATAAGAAAAGATGAAATACTGTCATTTGTGATGACATGGATGGATATTGAGATGATTGTGCCAAGCAAAATAAGTCAGATAGAAGAAGCTGAGAACCACATGAGTTCACTCATACATGGGATATAAAACTGAAAGCAACAAACAAACAAGACAAACAGATAAATAAAAACTCATAGACACAGACTACTGTTTAGTGGTTACCAGAAGGAAAGAGGGGAGGGGGAGAGGTAGAAAAAGGTTAAAGAAGGGTCAAATATATGATGACAGAAGGATATTTGACATTGGGTGGTGAACACACAATGCAATATACAGATGATGTATTATTGAATGATATACTTGAAACATATAATTTTATTCACCAAAGTTATCCCAATAAACTTAATTTAAAAAAAAGAATTTTACTAATTACATCATAGATTTGCTTTGACTAAGAATGCCTTAAACTACTAACCAAATTAAAAAAAAAAAAGTTGATTAATTTTACTTTAAAAATCTTCAGGGTTAAACTAATTTTTCTATTAAATTTATTGGGACGATGTTGCTTAACAAAATTGGCCAAGACATGGAAACAACTGAGTGTCCTTTGATAGATGATTGGATAAAGAAATTGTAGTACATATATACAGTGGAAAATTACTTAGCCATAAGAAGAGATGAAATACTGCCATTTGCGACAATAAAGGTTAAAACTAATTAAAGGCAAACCAGTGATTCTTAAAAAAGAAAAATGTTCTAATCAAAAAAAGTCTTTCTATATCAATGAAAAAAAACAATTTTGTGGGGTTTTCTGTTAATGTGAACAAAGATGTTCCTATGCTGACATATTGCTACATCTAATGGTTATTAAGATTATGGTCACACACACACACACACACACACACACACACACACACACACACACATGTGTGTGTGTGTATCTTTATATAAATGAAAATTAAGCAAGTCAAACCAGGTACAAAGAATGAAAGACTGAATAGTGGCTAGTAAAACAACAAATATCCTCAATAAAAAAAAAAAAAGAATACAGCTAAGGCATTACTTAGCTGACGTTATAAAACCTATAAGTGGTAAAACCAGGGAAGAAAATAAGAAAAAAAGGAATGAGGAAGAGGGAAAGGAAACAAGGAGATATTTATTCATCAGTTGATGCACAGAAGACAAATCTGGAAAAAGAAAAGTGGTTAAGTTGTCAAAACCTAATAAGTAAAATTGCAGGTTATTTGAAAGAAATGAAAGATAAGATATTTGGCTCCTGTCCTGTGTTGTTCAACTCTTCCAGAGTTCCCAAGATTTCTTAGCCAACATTCCTTTTTCTGGATTACTAGGCATGTATCCTTATACAAACCCTATAGTAAACAGTGACTTAAGTACACCTCTTGTCTGTGCCTGTATTATATAAGTTCCATATAAAAAATGTACGTCCTTGACCTAGAAATAGTGCCATGTGTCAGAAAAGTGCAATGGAATAGATTCTCCTAATCTTTTTTTAAAAAATAAATAATCAAATTAAGCTTGTCACTTAACTCTATTAATTTACATGCATGTTCATTTACCACATGGCTATGCAAGTCTTCTGGGTCATTTGTTTCATGTTCACAGAACTGACACAAGTACTGTTCATCACAGCTGTGCTCCTGGAAATGCAGGTAGAGTTCACTGCTTGAGGAGAACTGTACATCACACTGCTCACATCAATAAGGGTGATCACTAAAATGGTGTTTGCAATGTGCTGGCTGAGATACCCAAGCATGGACATTTTGGAAATTTTCCAAGGGATCATCAAAATAATCTATATATTTTTGCATATGTTTATGTTTATGCACTGATCTTTTCTTTCAGGCTTTCTTTCTGTCTGTCTCTGTCTTTTTTTCTTTCTACTATATGCTTATTTGATTGGCCATTTATTTCTTTAATCTTACAGTTAGGTATAGCCTAATTGAGTGAATTTAAGGTAAATTATATGAAAAAAGGCACAAAAGAAAAGAACAATACAAAAGAAAATATTATAAAAACAGGTATGCCTCATGTTAAATTAAAATGCTTCTTCCTTTTGAATTTTCTTACTCAACACATCAATGTATCATGACAGATTACATTATGCACTGCATTTTACTTTCTTCAGAGCTTCTCCATGTGATGAAGAAGAGATTATGGGTAAGAATTTCAGATAGACATAATTCTGATCTCCTTCTATCTCTTTATCTATTAAAATAATAGGTCATTTATTTCTATTAAACTAATATGGAATCATAGCTATAGTCCTCTCATGGGATTTTATCATCTTTAAGGTTTCATGTGAGAGTTAAGTGAGATTGATCATTATAATCATCAGAATCTTCTAATTAAAAAGACAGTTGTTTATCCATAAGTGAAATTTGAAGATGTTCATGCAGTCCGAACACTGGCATTACATTATAGAGTACACTAGTTTGTTAATAGTTTCAAGATCACCTTGC
>NW_011912101.1:0-1709 GCF_000151845.1 Pteropus vampyrus | reverse complement strand
TGGGCGAGAGGTAGACGTGCTGCCTTCCCCAGTGTGGAAGTTCTTCAGCCCGTTACCGCTCGCCTCGGTCTTCTCTGGGAGTACCTTCCACGTGGGTCCTGTACCCCGGACAAGTGACACTCGACTGTTGTGGAATCCTGTGAAATGGGACTTTTTTGTCTGCTGTATGCTACCCCACGTAACTGGCCTCGCTTTTTAAAGGAACGCGTGTACATAGGCTGAACGGCAAACCTAAAAGCGCTTAGAAAGTTTAGACTCGGGCAGTAGGACTTTACCGAATTGTCTTCATTCTAGTGAGTGGTAGCGTGATATGCTTTATAAAATCCCAAATTGTAAAATACTTATAAAGGCTGTTACTTTTGTGGCATTACTGTGACTCAGCCTTGTCTAATTAGAGTGTTGGCAGTCAAATTCCTCATAGAGACACAATTTAATGCATAAGTGAGAATTACTTGTGTATTATTTTCATCGTAGGGTGTTTTGGTTTTCTTCCCAAAAGCTTATTTTCTTAGGGGGTTTTAATATACTTCCTACCATCTTGTTTATGCCGCGTCTCTGTCTGACCTTTCTCTTAATGAACATAAACCTCGAATTAGTGAAATTCAATTGAATAAGGTTTTACACCATTGGAAAAAGTATTCACCTGATAACAGACAGACGCCGCCCTCCAAGTGTCCTTCATGTCTAGTGAGAGGACATTCGATCGTGATCAGAGCCTTAGCTGCGTGTCGCCGGATCCGTCCCGCAGCCAACCTGAACTGCAGGAGTTTACCTGCATAACCAGAAGGTGACGTGCACGCCTTGTCTACGGTCATGGGGGAAGCGCAGGCTCAGGAGAGTCCGTCGTTTCTTCAGAGTAAACTATTTTCCAAACTGCAGGTGATGGCCCATCGGTGGGTCAGAGTGGGTTCAGTATTTTTTTAATGGAATAGGATCAAGCAGAAAATATTAGCGTGCATCCCAGGCTGTAAGAGTCGGAATTGTGTGTTTTAGGCATGCCCGTGTGTGTCTGTGCACATGGTGCGTCACAATGTTAAATGACCCAAGAGCCATCTGATAGAAAACATTTTACGCAGCTGCCGAGTAGAGAAGAATCAGTGATTTAGGATTAAGCTTTCCCCCTTAAATTGTAATTTGGCCTCGCCTGCCCCCGAGTCCTCTCGGCGCTGGCGGCACCCGTCGTGACCCGCCTGCCGGCTGGAGGTCAGCCGTGTGCCTGTGGGCGGCGTCCGTGCGATGCCTTTGCACTGCTGAAGGCTGATTCGGCTCTCAGGGCCGTGTCCAGCTCTGAGGACTGAATCACAGTCGAGTCCCTTGGAGACAGTGACGGCGCCGGACTGGTGCGATTCGTGGAGGACGGACTGTGAGCGGGGCTGGCGCCACCGGTGCGCGGTGCCCCCAGCGTCCCACCTCCCCTCGATGGGTTCCAGGTTCCGCGTTAAGTATCTTGAGTATTAAACTTTGAATCGTTGAGACGTAACCCAGTGTGCTGCTGTTGGAGCGACAGAAACTGCCCTTGGCCCTGCCCCGCTGTGTGTCTGGTGCTCGTCTGATTCGGAACCTCCGCTGGACAGACGGCTGCCCTTGCTCAGCTCATCTTCCAGAGCTCAGCCGAACCTCGCTGATGTGCCGATGCTGCTGTGCATTCTCCCACAGGGCCCTGTCCGCCCCGTAGCAGCCCTAAGCGTAGGCCTTCCTCCAGCTCCTCG
>NW_011912100.1:0-2727 GCF_000151845.1 Pteropus vampyrus | reverse complement strand
GTATGTGATGGGACTCTCCAAAAGGATCTCCTAATAGGCTTTGCGCTGCACTGCAGAACAGCCTGGCCATGCTCAGCTCTGTTGTTGTAGGGCAGCTCTCATTAGGGTGGATTTGAAAACACACAGAATTTTCTAGTTGTTTCATGCATATAAACAGATGTTTCTGTAGTGCTAGGAAATAATAAAGTCTCCTGTTTCCTTTAAACTTCCTCCTCTACAATCTTGTTTCAATTACATCAAATCCATTTTTGGAATTAGGTGGGGTTTAAGTTACATATGAGTATACGTAGATATGTATACAGAGTATATATAGACAACCATACATATCTTTAAAGAAAGTTTGCTGGTATGTCTAATTTGCTTAGTGAACCCTTGCATCATGATTTGAAGCAAGTTAAACTTTCACTCAGCCAATGTTTGTACTAATAGACACCTCCAGCTCGTGGGAGAGGGATGAATAAGGAGTGCTTCTACATGTAGATGCTGTTATTAACGGATTCTTGGCAATGCACACTGTAGGGCTTGACAACGCAGAGACAAATGAGTATAAATGAGCTCCTTAGCTGCCCTGGGTTGCCCTGCTAGTAACTCACAGGGCCTCCACAGAAGTATACAGTCATACACTCTCTGAAGCTGCTAAAAAATAAGCAGAAAGCCACAAGAGTTATCTAAAACATTTTCTTCAACTACATGGAACCCGCTTGTAGGAATATGGTCTGGAGAGGAGAAAAGCAGTCAAAATATTAGGGGATGGTGGGAACAGTGAAATCAACACTGAGAAAAAGGTTTGAGAATTTCTATAGTTATGGCTGCCTCTGTCTGCCCATCACCAACCATAATTCTATCTTGGGTTTAAACTATTATGGAGCAGGAGGGTAGATTAATGTACAGAGTATACAAATGCATGTGCATATAAAACTGGGTTATAACGGCATGTATATAAATGCATGTGCATGTAAAAACTGGATTATAATGACATGTAATCTACCCCATGCTGTAAATTCTACAAATAGAACCATTTTCCTGTGGAAGAATGATTTACTTTTTTCTTTTTTTAAATATTGGCTCTCTAGAGAACTGCTGTTGGTTTAGGTAAAAGCTTTAATAAAGCAGAAGTATTTGTTTGCTATTTTAGTCTCTGGCCAAAGTGAATCATTTCTATAGTTCTCAGTCCTCTCAAACTACCAGTCAACTAAATAAGAACTTATGACTGCAGATTTCTGACTTCGGATACATTCTATGATCGATGGAGGGCTGATTAACCACTGAGAGTCCTGCATGTAGTTACCATGGGGGCATGCATCATTTCCCTAGAAATAAAAATAGCCCTACTGTGCTTACATTTGTGGCTGATAAATACACATCCGGAAATAATATTTATGTCCGTGAAATGAATTCAGAAAATGTAGCTAGAATAATAGTGTTGGGTGTCATCCCTCAAATATTATATCCTAGTGTAGCCTAGATGTCTGAATAATGTAAAAGGAATCGTATGAAAGTAATATTTTTAAAAATGCCAGAAACAATCGAGGGGTCAATAAAACCACAAGGGAACAGCCAGATGCTTAGAGAAGCCCTACATGAGCTGAGATTTACATCAAAGTCTGTAGAGAAAGATTAGCCAGTTATAATCAGAGAGGATTTGATATGTCTATTTCTCTGCAAACAGTTAAAAAAGAGTGCCTGATAATCTTTCCCTAACTCTAAACCTTTAACTTTCTAGAACAAAATAATCATTTTTAGCATTTTCTAAGTTTTGTCAACATTGCACAGTTCTCCTCTTACTGTCAAAAGTGGGGCTTGAGTCTTTGGCAGTGTGGTCCTCCAGGTATCTTGCACGCACAGTTACTCTATGCCTGCCTTTCTCTCCCGCCATTTACAAACTCGGTATTTCCTTCTACTGTGAAAAATGTCCCCTCTCCTTAGCTTCCTCTACCTACATCTGCTTTTTCCTCATCATACTGTTTGCAAGTGTTGTTCTGCTCTCACGAATGGCTTCACCCCCACTGTTCACCAGGAGCTTCCTGCTGAGCTACAGAGAGCCTACTCCAAGCAGGTGCTTTCGCCTTCACCTGTGCCTTGTAGGATGCTGCACATGCTTCAATAGCAGAGCCTATTATATTGTAGTGTGAGGATGTGGCTGGTTCCCTACTAGAGGGTGAAGAATTCTAGAGCAGAGACTTTATCTTACTCATCGTCCTATCAGCCAAGCCTGGCACACAGTAGGTACGCAATTCACCTTTGTTAAAAGAACACATGCGCATGGCTTGCTGGAATTTCTGGCAGATCAGCTAAGCTATTCTGAGTTTTTGACAGTTTTCCGAAAGACTACTGAATGGCAATGTTAAAGTAAAATCCTAGGTGTAGTTCTTACATACTAAAAACTGGGTTGCCGTGAGAATGGATTCAATTGTCCATTCTTGTCTAAGCAGCAAATGCTAAGTAGCAAAGAGTTAGAAAGTAACCTGATACTTTATAAAGTACTGAATAAAGAGGTATTTTATGAATGTTGTTGCTTTAAAAGTGTTTCAGTTTCCTTTAAAATGGCTTGATTTCACATTTACTGGCTTTTTTTGAGGTCCATCTGCTTCACCAATAAATGGGTGCTTTATATTTTTATTTTATCATCACTGTTATTACAGTGTTAATTTGCCACCTAATGAAAAAAGGTTCCCATAAAGCTTTAGGAAAGATGACTTATGGTAATGAGACAAACCAAGGTGCCTG
>NW_011912099.1:0-901 GCF_000151845.1 Pteropus vampyrus | reverse complement strand
AGCATCTCTGGGCTGCAAAGGACCCTCTAGATTCACCTGACACCATCTGATTTGCCTCTTCCAGCCTGGAGGTGGGGGCGGGGGGCGGTTGCTGGGTGGAAAGGGAACTGAATACTCTCTCCCTGCCACAGGAATAACCCTCTCCACTGCAGGGGAAGCGAAAGCTGAGCTCTTCTCCCCCTGGAACACAGCGGGGTGGACCCTCCCTTCCTCCTGCACCCTGAAACCCTGACTGTCACCTCTGAAGACCGACGCCTACTTCTCCAGATGGGTTTCTTGGAGCCCCTCTCATGTGGACAGAGGAGGGGGCCCCCAAGACTCTCCTGGCATGGCATCCTCTCCACGCAGGACCCACCGGGGGTTGGGGTGCCCCAGAGGCCTGAGGAAGCACTGTGGGGGGTGGGGGGCTTGTCTCGAATTCATCTGCAGGGAGAGACCCTGTGGGCACAGGCTGGGACTGAGCCTGGAAGCCTCACCCCAGCGCCAGATGGGGAGCAGTCTGGGCTCAGGGAGAGACAGCTTGTGACTGGGTCTCGGCCCCTCCTCGCAGTTCTGGGGAGTCCGGCACATACGCATGCGAAACACCCCTCCCCAGCTCCTCCCAGCTCCTCCGGCCTCTGCTGTTCCTCTCCGCCACGGCAGGGCCCTCTCTCTGAGGTCACCTGAGGCCACCTCTCCGCGGTTTCCCAGTCTCAGCAAGGTCCCTCGTGGGCCGGAGCACGTGGAATGCCTTCCATGCTTCCGAGACAACACCTCCGTCGGCCTCCCGATAGTTCACCCCTTCGTTATCCGACGGACCCTGAGTTCTATGTCAATGAAAGGGGAACTTCTTGAGGATATTTCCTTCCCTGAGGGACAGGAAACCAAGGGTGTGTGTGTGAGCAGTCCTCTCTGACGGGGT
>NW_011912098.1:0-1486 GCF_000151845.1 Pteropus vampyrus | reverse complement strand
GGAGGGCAGGGAAGGTCCCAGAGCTGGGTCCTGACAGATTAGCAGGAATTTCTAGGCTTGGAGGAGTACCCCAGGTAAGGGAACTGCAGAGGGGTGAGATGGTCTGTTCAGCGTACTGTAGGTAGCCAAGTGTAGCAGAGCACAAGGGTGCCAGGAAGACGGGCAGGAGGTGGGGCCAGAGAGGTGGGGAGGCAGGATTCTACAGTGTGCACATGAGGAGAATGTGGAAAACAGGGATGGTTATTTGCTTTGGAGGCAAAGTTGAACTTGCTGGGACAAGCGCGAAGGTGAGAAGAACTTGCTGGGACAAGCCTGCTGCAGTGGTCTGAGGAGGGTGGTGATATCTGACCTGGAGAGAGTGGCTACAGGGATAGAGAGGACGAAGGACCAAGAGACAGTTGGTACTAATCCACTGTAAGAAATGATATAGTTTTCTGACTGGGGCTACTGGAAAGAGGGGAAGGTGGATATGAATAGAACAGGAGGGGAGGAGGTGCTATGGGCTGGTGTCCCCCTCCCACCCTCTGCCAAATTCATATATTGAAGCCCTAACTCCCAATTTGATGGCATTTAGAGATATCCTCACCTGGAACCGTCCATATGCTGACACTCTGATCTTGGACCAATTCCGGCCTCCAGAACTGTGAAAAATAAGCTTCTGTTGTTTAAGCCGCCAGCCAGTCTATGGTATTTTGTATGGCAGCCTGAATGGACTAAGACAGATGGGGTAGATAGATTTGTTTTGCAACCTACTGAATGTGAGCAACTCATCTGCAGTTCAAGGGGCAAGTCGAGGCCAGAGAAAGACTGAGACGATCGTGAGCATGTAGCTGGTCCCTGAGTTGAAGAACACGGTGGGGGTCAGCCTGTGAAATGACACTGCTGATAAAAGGGTTAAGAATGGAACTTGGGGAATACCAGCCAGGAAAAAGCAAGAGGAGGGAAAGGGGTTGATGCAAGAAGCTGAGAAGTAACGCTCAGAGGTGGGGGGTGAGTCATGAGGAGATGCCAAGGAGGACACGGGCAATGGAGTCCAATGTACAGAGATGTCAGGTCGGACTGCAAGGTGTCCAGTTCCTCCAACAACTAGCAGCATTAGCTATTTTAGGGACAAGGTGGCATGTAGAATCCAAGTGGCCACTGCTGGGTCATGAGCATCCAAGGAAGGGTGATTTGTTTTTGATTGTAAACAAATATTTGAATAAAGTTTTAGTTTGCAAGAAGCCAGAAGAGCTTTGTCCTTCCAGGATCTTTGCCTGGCCTCCCGGGGTCTGGCAGTACTGCAGTCCAGGGCTCAGCCATTCTTCCTGTGCTTGGGAGACCTCTGTCACCCCCTCTGTCCTCCCTGCTACCACATGTGCCCTCTAGCTGCCCCTCAATGAAAGCAGCTAGTACTGGGTGTCAGTTTAACTCCAGACTCCACGCTGCTTCACAAACATGGACTCATTCAGTCTTCTGAAGCACCTCAGAAGGAGGCTTGTGCAGG
>NW_011912097.1:0-2270 GCF_000151845.1 Pteropus vampyrus | reverse complement strand
AAGCAAAATTACAAACGACATCATGCATAGGATCTTCCCAGCACAGAGTGGGCCCTTGATACGTGTCAGTTGTCTTTTAGATCAAAAGTACTGGATCTCCAGAGAAGCCAGAAGCAGCACAATGGCCACCATGTCACTGTCCTTGGTTGGGAATGTACCTAGAACCTTCCTCCACCTCCCACTCCCAGCTCTCTAGAAGACACTCAACTCCTTATTCCTGCCACAATCCCCACAACTGAAGGGCCAGCCAAAGCTTCGGGGCCAGGGAACCCACCTCATCCCAGAAGGACCCCAAACCACCCACGCACTAAGAACCACCAACTGGGTTAACCTAGACACTTGCCCAGCACCCATCCCGGGAACCTGACTCAGCGCTCTTGAAAAGCTGGAAACCATCCTACCTGGGCAGAGGACGACGCAGAAAGGGGGCTCCCAGGTAGCCTGCACCTTCCCCTTCCCAATTACCCAAAAGAACAGGGGGGTTAGAAGGAGAGTAAGAGAGAGGACTGCGCTTAGGTGGGAGCTCAGAACTGGGCCATGGGTTTAAAGGGCACCCTATGATTAGATAACCAAAGCATGACAGATAAAGGAGACAGAGGTTAAAGGCTCTTGAGAAAGCTGCCCAGGTACTGCTAAATTCTTCAGAAAACACAGGATTTTGGAATTGCTCTAAAAACAGGAATACCTAACTTATCCAGCATCATCAACAGATTGACTAGTGGGATTTTGGAATTGCTCTAAAAACAGGAATACCTAACTTATCCAGCATCATCAACAGATTGACTAGTGGGATTTTGGAATTGCTCTAAAAACAGGAATACCTAACTTATCCAGCATCATCAACAGATTGACTAGTGGGATTTTGGAATTGCTCTAAAAACAGGAATACCTAACTTATCCAGCATCATCAACAGATTGACTAGTGCACATACTATAATTCTGCTGGCATCTAAAGTTTATTAATAAACGTTTAAAATATTTTTTTATTTTGTCTAATTCAAGACATTTAGTGCTTGCCAGGTGATATGTTAAGGGCTGAATGGAAACCTGAAAAGTGCCAGGCATGTGTTTCCCCACATAGAATGTCCCCAGAGTGCTTTGATAGGTTCAAAAGTCTTCACTTGACCATCTGTTTTTCTCCTTTAGCCCTCGCTTCTGCTTTGCTTTTTCTTCCTGAAATACCACTACCAATTTGTCGTGGGCAGGACACCTAGGACTAGGTTCTGAGTAGAAGGTGAGAGCAAAGAGCCTTGAGTGGTTGTGAAAAGCAGCTTCTGAAGAACCCAAGTCTCCTGCACAAGGACCATGTTGCCTTCTCCTTCCCATCCTCATTGTCAGAGCAGCAAGCCCTCTGCTGGGTACAATCTCACAGAGGAATCACCCTGGGCCCACCATGCAGGAGCACCATAAGAGGCTCGGAAGAGGGAACTTATTTGCTGGGGGTGACTCAGGGGGAAAATCTCACTGGGATTCAAACCCAGGTCCATGAGGTGTCTGATCCTAAACTGGCGCAGAGCACAGCACATGGGGGCAAGCCCCCCACAACCAGTGGCTACACTAACAAACATGATCAGGTGGGCCTATGGACTCGGAACTGTTATGCCAAATAAAACTTGCTTTAAAAGCATCACTGCACAGAAGCCCACTATATTAACGAAACAAAGCTAGGCTGCTTGAAGTAAAGTGGGAGCTCCCTCTCCCATGTAGTGCCCCAAAATGGCCTTGGAGACATTAAGACGCTAAGGAGCACTGGCCAAACTTCTGCCGTGAGCGACCCAGGGAGATGGCAGGTCTCTGAGCTGATGGGTGGGAGAGGGAAAGCAGTGTTTGGCAAGATGGTTTGGTGACGGTGTATATGATGGAGTCAGAGAAGAAAGACAAAAGAGACCAGCTGGGAGGTATAGATGGAGAGGTGGTGGCCAAGATAAAGGTGAGGACATGGAAACAGAGCACAGAAATAGCTACAGGTAACATTTACAAGGATGACTTATCCAAACCTGGACACAGGGAATGAAGATGGAAGGGCTCAAGGAAACATGGAGGCTCTGGCAAAATGGTCATGAGACATAGACCAGGGGAGTGGGGACAGGAGCAGTCAGTAAGGAGGATGAGATGCCACTGATGGTGAGCCCCTGGGTGGAGAACTGGAGGCAACTGAATACGGAAGTTAAGAGTTGTAAGAACTGGATGAGGGGTCCCCAATAACAATGACCAAAATGTGGGGACAAAAGAGATCTCTGAATAAAAGGCAGCGGGAAAGTCTTCTGTCA
>NW_011912096.1:0-2252 GCF_000151845.1 Pteropus vampyrus | reverse complement strand
GAGTCAGGCAAAATCAGTGCGTCAGCTCTGTCAGACATAAACCACTGGATGTAAACACAGGAGGGAGAGGGTCACTGCTCAGGTTGCCGGATTTAGCAAACCAGCGTTAGCATGCAATAGTTGTACTAGCTGTACGGACTCGTACTAAAAATTTACTTGTTGTTTATCTGCAAGTCAAGTTTCACTGGGTGTCCTGTATCTTTCTTCTGGCAATCTTACTGTCGCCCTCCCCCGCCATGTTGTCCATCACTCCCTTTTTATCAGGATACCTAGAATTTGCCATGTGACGAGTGACCAAATGACCTACAGACAGAGTGGGGCCGTCAGGGTCGACTGCACACGAAATGATAGTAAAGCTTAAGGTCTCCCTTATAATTTTTATATAAGAAGTAGATCGATATGGAAGTTTTAATAATTTTTTTTGCCACCCAGTGGATTGCCCAGGGCCAAGCGCCCCGTCCACTTCGGAAGACACTACACTCTGAGCTCCTGGAGGCAGAGATCCCTTCTTACTGGCTTCTGTATCTCCAGGGCTAATTACGAGTTCCTTACAGATTATGAGCAAATGTTTAAAATCGTCTCTCAGTCTCCTTGTCCATGAAATGAAACTAATAATAGTGCCCACTTCATAAAGCCACGTGAGGATCCTATGTATAGTATGGGTAAAATGCTTAGCGCAATGTCAGACACATAGTAGGCCCTCATTACATGTCAGCTTTATTATTATTATTACTATTATTGTCTCGATCTTATTGGCAATTATGGTTGGTCAAATTCAACTACAGGAAAAGCTAACCCATTTTTTAAAAAAGGAATTTAAAAATTATTTTGAAACTCCAGATCTCTTGATAAAAAAGATATCTAATACAACTAAAAGTACATAGATTTTGTATTCTCAAGACAGTACTTCACGTACATTTCAAATTCAACAATAAAGTGAAGGCCTTAAAGCATTTTAATGTATACATGCTTCTGCACATGCCTTCAGATGTATATTAGACCCTTTAAGTTTGTAAGGAAGAGCTACATCTCTGCTAACTCGAGGTATCAGGGGACTGGCATATGGTAATGACAATAACATCGTACTGAGACCTGGGTCAAGATCGCGGACCGTGTGACCTCAGCCCTTCTAAGCCTTGGTTTCCACATCTTATCTCCAACACTTAAGACAGCTCACATGAACACTGGATGAGCAAGCACATTATTTTAGGCTCCAACGTGCTACTCACATACTATCAGTTATTAAGCCTAAGAAGCACTTGCTTCATTTGTGGCTGAATACTATAAATCCATGTTTATACTCCAAAATGATACATTAAAATGATTTTCAAGTTTATGATTGAAAATCAAATACCTTACTTAATCTTAAATTCCATCCTTTAAAAATTCACAACATTTTGGTAATAGTCAGTGTTTGAGTGAGGGGCTTGGAAACTTGCCTTTGTGGGCCGAATGTAGCTAGCAATCACGTGGTGGATGCAAAAGCTAACTTCTGACATGCTCTCCAGATATAGCTGTCGATAAAAGAAGAAAACGAATGAATGAGTCAATGAATGAATTCAAGACTGCTTTGGGATGTCCGGAGGAAGTGGATGTATTTTATGTCGGACAAGATCCTGTCCGTGTTTATGGGTCTTATTTCATTGCCGCGGGTTGTCATAGACCTGTGTTCGGCTCAGAGCTGGTTCTTTAGTGTCCTTTGTCTTGGGACTGAAGTCCAACCTAGCCCAGAGAACCACTCCCTTAAATAAAACATTTAGCACAACAGAAGCATAATAATAGCTGCCAAATGAGCTTTTGCTTTCTGCTCGGCCCAGGGCTATAGTCATTAAAAGCTGTGCTGGTTAAGTTTGAACTCCTGGGTGGGATGATTTTGACCCACTGTGTAGGACTGTGTAACTTTATATAAGTGTCTTAACTTGCCCACGGATGTTGTCATCCGTGAACTGAGTGAGCCAATAGAATCTATCTTTCTGAGTTAATATAATTATAAGAATAGTTATATTTGGATAATTTTTATTGGTACTTATTACATGTCATTTTTTCACTCCTAATCACCACCCTTAGAATCCATTAAGGTAGGTAAATTAAGTCATAAAAACATATCCCATCCAATTCAATAAAGCTATTTCACTTTACATTATGAATTATATGTATATATATATATAATTCATCATCTCGATCATTTTTTTTCAGTGTACAGTTTGGTAGCATTAAATACATTCATAATGTTGTTCAACCATCACCATCAT
>NW_011912095.1:0-2121 GCF_000151845.1 Pteropus vampyrus | reverse complement strand
GAACCAGGACTCCAGACGCGTAGTGTCTGGGGCCACCGGGCTAGAAAGGACCCCAGGCCCTCCTCCAGCCTTCTCCTGGTACAGCTTCAGCTACCCCTCCTCCCACCTACCCCCCACCCCCTCAGGAGAGCAAGGTACCCCTCCATCCACTATCCTAAGGTGAAGGCCAAGGGCTAGGGTGAGGCAGGAGAGGCTGTAGGGCACACACTGTTAGGAGGTGCTGGCTGGGTCAGTCCTGGCTGGTGAGTGGGAGCCGGGGTTGGGCAGCGCTAGGGCTTCCCTCGGCCACCAGGGGGTGCTGTGAGAGCTACCCTGAGTCCCCTGGCCTCCTGGCCTGTTCCCTGCCTGTGGAACCCTGACTGCTGGCCCTGGAGGCTGGTTGGCCTCCCTGCCTGGCTCTCCAGCCCCAGCTGGCTGGCACAGGTTTGCTCTTCTCAGCCGACTGTGCCCTGCGGCTCACAGAGCCAGGGCACAGCCAGCCTAGAGCTCTGGGCAAAGCTCAGTGAGATGAATGGAGCTGTCACTGGAAAAGAAAATTCCTGGACAGCAAGTCCTTGTCAACACCTGTCTCCCTTGTCACCGCAGATGCTGTGGCGAGGTTCAGAGGAACTGGAGACACAGAGACACACACAAAGCGAGCTCTTCCCTGGCTCACTGTGGTTTCTGAACGTTTTGGGGTGCACACCCCTCCCTCCATTTTTTTGCAGAAGGACAGCCTGAGATGGGATCAGGGGAGTGATCACATCCTTGGGTCTCTCTCAGGTAACCCCGTCCATGCCTTTCCCTTGCTTTTATGGACCATTGGCCCTGTCTTACCCACCACCGTCAAATCCAGCCAGCCTCTGGAGGGAAGAGGCTGAGTATTTGGCAGAAAGAGCCTGGGATGTTAGAAGCCTCTGGCCACCACCTCCATGAGCCCTAGATATATCTCCGCTGCAGAAACCCGAATCCCAGAGCAGAAAGAGAGACAACAGCTGAAAAAAACAAAGGCTTGGCGACCCTTCTGTGACCTCAGGGGAGGCTGTGTGTTTGGGGACTCTTAGCGTGAGCTGTGGCCCCCTCCTCTTGAAAGAAGGCCACTTGCTCAGCTTAATCCACCAATGAACACTACTAATAGTCACGTTGCCCCAATCCAAGTGACCAGAAAGCACCGAGACTTAGATTTGAAATGAACCACTGACCTCAAGTGTTTGAGTCCCCCCAAAATATGCCCCCACCCACTTGAGCGTCTTTTGTCCTGATACCTGCAAAGTATCAGTGACAGCCTCTGTATTTATGAATCCTGCCACACCGTGAATCCCATTCACAGGGTGGGTGGGAATGGGGGCCCCTCAGGGCTGCTGGCACATGAGGTTTGAAGAGTAGAACCCCTCAAGAACTGCCTGCAGGCCAGGAGGTGACAAGTCATCAGACAGCACTTGAGATCTCAGGATGCGGCTCTTGCCAAAAACGATGTTCGTCACACATGAGCCCATGGCAAAGCAGCTGCCTTTTGTCAAAGCAATGGGGATGCTAGAAATTCGTGCAGATACTGACACAGACGAGCTTCCTCTCTTGGTTTTCTTTTCTCTGCAAGGGATTTCCCCTTTTCCTCCCTCCTTTCTCCCCTCTCCCCCTCCTCCTTCTTCCACAGACATAAGGGAACATCTGCGGAACAACAAAATGGCAACACACCGAGCTCATATAGTTTTACGCGCAGGGCCCTGTCCATGGTGCCTGCCTCCTCTGAGATGGTGGACCGAGGCTTCCATTTCACTCGTCTCTAGTCTCCCTCCTAGAAGTATGAAGAGCCTGCAGGGCGACTGGAGAGGAAGCAGAAAGACAGGCACGGAGAGCGTCCTGGGCCCTGCTGTGGGTCCCACGGCAAAGCAGCTCCCACTTGTCCACCTGCTCCCCTTCTTTCTTGGTTATTGAGCACCATTCCCGGGATGGGACCTTGTCAGGGGCCGGATTTTAAAGGGGAACACAGCTTTCTGGAACAGAGGCAAGGCTGAGAGCAGCTGCTGGAGGAGAGCCTCTGGGGGATGGGGGGTTTGGGATGGTGCTCTGGGGGCATGGTGGACCCAGCTGATGGCAGCGTGGCATTGGGAGAGGCATGGAGTTGGGGTCCACTTGGGTCGG
>NW_011912094.1:0-2620 GCF_000151845.1 Pteropus vampyrus | reverse complement strand
ATTAAAAAGGGACAGGCATGGAAGCTGGGCGGTAGGTATAAAGGTATTTATAATATTAGTCTATGATTTTCTGCATTTTTGAAATCTAATTTTAGAAAATTAAAAATGGGGTCTATATATAGTACCATGAGAATTTCGAGAACTGGGAAATCACATCAGGTTATAAGGATCAGTGATGACTTTCCCCTTTTCTGCAACATTCCATTCACTTTAACTGTAACTTGGCTTTCTTAAAAACTCCCTCATGAAAAGAGTCTTATTTCTCTCACATCTACTCAATAGTAGGCAGTAAAACACATTGTTTTGGGTCCTCAGAATGTTTCCTGTTGTTTGCCCTTAACAGTCTTTGATGTGAGGTTCACTCGGCCTTTCTCTCCTAACCTTGTCCATGTCACGTATATTGAGTTGGCACCTGGCTCCGTTCCTCCTCACCCTGTCCCTTGCCAAGAGAATCTGGTATGTGCCCATTGCTTCTCTTTCCCATGGCACAACTCCAAGCCACACACATGTCTTGACTGGTCTCCCACGATGGGTTCCTTTTTCTCCCTGCAGAAGTCTGTTCTCTGCATAACTGGCATGGGTGAGACTGGGAGAGAAGTAGGTCTGGAATTGCAGAGATCGAGATTCCATGGTGCGAGTGCTGGTTTGAGAAGTGTTAGCTATCCCAGAGTTGGCAGTTGGGTGAGTTTCGAGGAGACTTGGAGAGATGGGAGTCTGATGAGCTGAAATTCTTCAGTATGTGACTGGTGTTTAAAACCATGGGATAGGATCAGGTCATCATTCCGGAGAGAGTGTAGATAGAGAAGCTAACTGGCTTTTGAGTTCTTAGTCCTTCCAGATCAGGCCGATGAGGTAGGAGGAAAGCCTGGGAGAATGGAATTCTGAGAATAGAGGGATAATGCATTTCCAGAAGGAGAGACTGCTTAATGCCCCCGAGAGAACTGATCAGGTTAGAAGAGGTGGTCATCGGACCTGGAGAACTTGAATTTGTTGGTAATCTTGAAAAGAGCAGGTTCAGAACCCACTTGAAATTATTTGCAAGATTTATTGGGTATGTGCATTATTCCAGGTCAAAGACCAGAAAAAAAACACAAAGCAGTTACTGCCTGCCTGACACTCTGTTACCCCTACTTAATCTCACAGCAACCCTTTAAGGTAAGTGTCATCATCCCCATTTTACAGATGATGACATTGAGACACAGATAAATTAAGTCATTTGCCTAAGATTATACCAGCTGATCAGTGCATAGCTAGGATTTGAACCCAGACAGTTGTCTGACCCTAGAGCCCATGCTTTTAATTCCTAGACTGATGCTCACAGAAGACTGTCTCTCTCTCTCTGTCTCTCTCTCTGTCTCTCCATCTCTCCATCTCTCCGTCTCTCCCTCTCTCTCTGATACACACACACGCAGCCTCTGGATTACAGAATTAGACGTTAAAGCTGTCATGGTGTGTGAGATCATTGCTGGGGGGAATGTGTGGAAGAGAGACCCACCAATAGCAGAGAGATCATGAGCTGATCACTGGCTGGGAATTAAACCCTTAAAAATACCTACAAGTGGAGCTAAGTTTCTTAGACTTCCTGAGAAACTCACATCCCCTTTGATGAGCACAAGAACTTCATATTCTCCCTGAACGTTACTTATGATCCAAGTCAGTACTGACTTAACTCAAAGCAATGGGACAAAGTGCTGCTTTGTTTTTCAAACTCCGCTCTCATTCTCTGATCCTGATCTGCGTGTGCACACACTGATGACACACACGAATGTCTCCGACTCGTTGGGTGGGTGGAGAAAGCTGAACAGGATCAGCCATTAAAGAGAGAGTCAACCAGAGACCACAAGATCAGGAACAGGGCCAGGAGGTTGACATGTCTCTTCTAAGAAAACAGTGGCCAGCACTGTTGGACGCAGCAGGACAGGGTACCTTCAGGGGCAGCTAAGACTGTGTTTGCCTTAGTAATAATACCAGTGCATATGCACTAGTTTCTGGAATTGGTGAGTATTGTTACAAGCAGAAAACTTGGTGGGGGAATATATTTTCAGTCCTATAACAGATAATACAACAACAAGCCTAACCCCCAAGATCCATTTTCTAGCTTTCCTGAGAGATCTGATCATTAGCATTGTGGTAACCTTGAAGAAGGAAGGAAAAAAAAAAAAAAGCTCCCACTGGAGCCAGGCTCATTTTCAGCTGTCAGCAGAAAAATACAGTTCCTCACCAGTCTCCTCCAAACCTCTCAGGCTTGGTGGAGTTAGTTGTTTTCCAACTTCTTTCCGTTACCTTTGAAAGCCGAACATTTTTCTGTCCATTCTTTTCCGTCGAGCCAGCACTGATCAGGGGAAGTGTGGGAGTGTGCACCTTCAAGGCACCACGGTTACTTTATGTGCAGAAGGGGATGCACAGGGCTCCTGCAGCCCTTGGACCACAGTGTGCTTTTGAAGGGATGTGACAATGGCCACGTTAAGTTGATTCTGCCCTAAACTAATGGACAAAAAGAAGCGGCTGACCCTGAGCTTGTAAGGGGTAGTAACAATACAATAAATCACTTTTTTTTTCTGCGTCGGTTTTCAGCCTCACCCTAATTTCATAGATGAAATCCCGTGTATAGAACCAACCT
>NW_011912093.1:0-2035 GCF_000151845.1 Pteropus vampyrus | reverse complement strand
GGGCCCAGATAAGTTGACATAAAATTTACCATTACAGTTGGCTAAACCACAGTCCTGGTTAAACCCACTTTTACCTGCTCCGAGCCTGTCCCCACATAGCCGGGGGCAGTGAGAGCAAGGCGCCCACCCTTTCTCACTAGAAATGAACGATCCGTTCAGTAGCCGTCAATGCGGTCGAGCCGCTGCACTGCATCCCCTGGTCCCGTCCCCCTCCTGCTTCTAGGCAACTATTTCTAATCTCCTTTCCGATCTTTACTCTGAGCGGATGACCTTGCTCCCCGTGCCTCAGAGACAGACTTCCCCGGGTCCTCGCCATCACACCCGCCCACCTGCAGGCTGAGTCTGTGTTCACACACTCTCCCTCTCCCCTCTTATCATGGAGGAAACGCCCAGGCTCCCGGCAAAGACCAGCCCCTGTTGTGTATGATTAATCGCACCTCCCCTTCGCTCAAGGTCATTCTTCAACGATTCCTCCCCGTCTCTCCTGAATCATCAATTTTGTCGTTCCTCGTGTACTTCATTACTTTCCTTGGCCTCCCTTAGAACTCCCGTTCTATTTCGCTCCTTTTTATAGTACCACTTCCATTTGGGCTGTTCTCAATCTCTCTTCTCACATTCTCTTAACAGTTTTTTTTTTTTTTAATTGTGGTAAAATAAACATAACGAAACTGACCTTTGTCATTATTTTAAAGTACATAATTCAGTGGCATTAAATACATTCGTGACGTCGTGCAACCATCTCTATCTAAAAGTTTTAGAACTTTTCCATCACTCTAAATAGAAATCTTACACCCGTTAAGCGCTTATTCCTCATTCCCCATCCCTGGCAACCACTGATATTCTTGCCTGTACTGCACATTGCATATGACTGGAATCCTGCAGTATGGGGTCCTTGGTGACTGGCTTCCTTCGCTCAGCGTATTGTTTTCAGGGCTCATCTATGTTGTAGCATGTATCAGTCCTTCATTCCTTTTTGATGGCTGAATTCTATTTCATCGTGTGGATGGACCCATTTCGTTTATTCATCTTTTGATGGACACACTGAAGTTGTTTGCTCCCTTTCTCTATAAACCCTTTCCAACCAGGCTCTCCTTCCTACCAGTCCACCAGGACTGGTCTCGTTGAGACCACCAATGACCTCCATGTCACCCAATCTCATGGTTGAATCTCAGTAATCATCCGGTGCGAACTACCCGCGTGCGTGGCCTGGCCAGTCACTCACTCTCTCTTCTCGGAGCCCTTCCTCGCTAGGTTTGTTGCATGTTCATTTTCTAGGTTTTTTTTCTTTCTCTCTGGAAGGCTCTTCCCTGTCTCTGCTTCTGGTTCCTCCTCTTCTCTAACCTCTTAAAGCTTGAATGTGGTCTGTGGACCTCTGTCCTATCTACTCTCGTGCCTTTGATGATCTCGGCAAGTCGTATGGCTCTTGGTACCGTTTGTATATCGACAACTGCCAAAGTTCTATCTCCAGCCTTACGATCTCCCCTCTACTCCTCACTTACATGTCCTCCTGCCTGCCGTGGATCTCCACTGGGAGGGATGCCTAATAGCTGTTTCGAACTTTAAAATTGCTGGGATCTTGGAGTCATCTTTGATTTCACATTTTTCTCCTACTCTGTATCTAATTATCAGCAAACATCATTGGTTCCTTCTTCATATATATACGGAATCTAACCATTTCTTTGTTCCTCTGCTGACACCCTGGTAACCGCATTGTCTTCCCCCTCGGCTTCCTGCTTCCGCCTGTATTTTTTCCCCCCAGTCTAGCCTGACACACAGCAACCTGAGTGTTTTGTTATCATGTAAGTCAGACCATGTCTCTTCTCTATGCAAACCCTTCGGTAACTTCTGTCTTACTTAGAGTAAGGGCCAAATCCTCATCATGACCCCTCCCCAGATCCAGGATGAGATGATGAGTTTCCTTCTCATGTCCCTGTACCAATAGGCAGATTTTTTTTCTTAGCTCACCCCAGGGACTTCAGTTCCAATTCTCTACCTGGGACAGACCAAGGCCTTCTCTCACGCCCATGTGTGGTCA
>NW_011912092.1:0-1565 GCF_000151845.1 Pteropus vampyrus | reverse complement strand
CATCCTCCAGCTCCCCTTGCACTTAACTGCGGGGTCCTGTGTGTAAGTTTGGGCTGGGGAGGGTGAGCCATAAGTAGAACTGTCCTATGCAACTCTACTGACACCATAAAACCCTTCTTAGACCATAAAGTCCCATGAAGGAGACACAATGGACCCCTCACCCTCATTCCCAGTGCCGTCATAGGACTCGCTAGGACTGGGTAGATCAACTCAGAGTTTTATGTACAACACGCTTTGACCACCTCTGTCCTTCCCGGGTATGTACCTGTTCCTTTGTTCCAATTTTTGATGCCATGATGTCTCCTTTCAACTTCGGAATCCTATTCACCCTTGATGTTCCAGCAAAGCCCTTCCTCCCCCAAAAGTCTGTGGCTGACAACACCAACCTTGGGTAATGGCTCCAGCCTGTGAACACCTGCTATCAGCACCTGCTATCGTGTCACCTACGTCGAGATAAAGGCCTGCAGCCCACCCACGTGGATGTTTTGGTCCCGACAGCTGTCCCTGGGGCTTCTCCATGGAACTGTAGGCCTCTGCAGAGCACGGTCTGTGTGTGTGTGAGTTTGTGTCTGTTAGTGAGACGGAGGAGCACAGGAAGAGAAAGTACACATCAGTGTGGACAATAGAAGGTAACCAGAGAAAATGCTGTACAGCCAACCTAATTCACTCATTTACGGGAAGCCATTTTCCTGGTGCTTGAGGGTACAGAAGCATGTAAGTATATATGCAGTGTACCACTAGCTACTCCATAAAGACAAAAAAGATATAAAAAAATATTAATATAGCCCGCCATGTTGTATACAAAGCCTAAATTGTTGTAGGGAACAGAAATTATTGTGTACGCGGGTATAAAATGAACACGTGTCTAAGATTCTTTAATTAATTAGTTAATGAAGGAACTGGAAAAGATGTTACAACCTGTTTAGACAAGATGTCAAAGAACCATACATTTGCATGTAGTAAAAAAAATGTTGACATGAATTCGCAAAAACTGGTCTATCCTTAAGGCAGTCATCAACCGCTCTCCACGGGACACAGTTAATTCGCTTATATCTAAGCATAATTATTTATATTGCTCTCAGTTTTCTACAAGTTAACGTCTATCTTCACAGAGTTGTGTAACAGCCAAATCAAAGATGAAAGCTCACAGCCTGGTAGAACCAGATGGTCCCCAGAGGCTCATCATTCCAAGGAAAGGGTATCCATTAATCTCCACGGCTCACTCCAAAGTCTTAACTTTTTCTCTTCACTACTTATTTCTTCAACGTACCTCAACCTCCTCTCATTCCTTAGTTTGCTCATGACATCTCCTCAAACAGGTCACTCTCTCTCACCTCCCAGGCCTTGAGCATGCTTCCCCGCTGCCTTTGACACTCTGCCCTCTGCTCCAGCCCATCTTCACCTACCTCCTTACCTACCCACCTCGTTGCCTTCCTTCCTTGTCTCATTTCGTGTCTCTTTCTCAGATAAGCCTTCCTTCTTGACCTCTAAAATTAAAGAGGCTTCTTGTTTTTTGTTTTCCACATTACTAATGCTACCTAATGCTAGATGTTTGCTCATTTTAC
>NW_011912091.1:0-1780 GCF_000151845.1 Pteropus vampyrus | reverse complement strand
TTCTTTGTTATGGGGCCTGTCCTGCGCATTGTAGGATATTTAAAAACATCACTGCCTTCCACCCCCTCAATTCTGGTAGCATGCCAACCCTTCCTCAAGTACAACAACCAGAAATGTCTTCAGACACTGTCAACTGTTCCCTGGGGGCAAAATTGCCTAGTTGAGAACCATGCTCTAATAGATAATGTATATAAGGTATATATTTAGAAACTCAGTTATATGGCAGAAAATTATTTTTCTTCTATATACTTGTACATATATACTTGTTTTTCTCATGTATACTTGACAGCATGAGTCTAACGTCACATAGTAGTATTAGAAATGAATCTCAATATTAAGTTCCAAATAATGAGCCTCAGTTGGCTCATTTGTACAAGACAGCACTGGGATCTTCTTTAGGTTGTGCCATTTTGGTGACATACTGGTACGTTGACACAGGGTCTCCATTATAAGCTATGCTATCTTAATCCCGTTTGAGTATTTCTTGGCTGTGACTGGGGCAACACCTACTCAATTAGAGAAACATGGGCATGAGATGGGAATGCCATTTGAGTCATATCATTTTATTCAAATGAGATTCAGGCACTTCATGTGGTACACACAGTCCTGCCCATGGCACTCCGGATATTTCAAGTGTATAGTAGGCAGTGGCACCCAGGTAGCCAACCCATTGTCTCTGTTCTACAGTAGCTCTCCAGCTTCTGACCATGGGCAAAATGGCCCCACTGCAAGGATCATTGTCCCCACTTTCCACATATTCTATAATTTTTTTTTTTGCAAATAGATGCATGTATAATGATTTAAGCAGCTTCACATTTTACAAGTGACTATTGTTAATTTGTTTAGTTAATAGGATGTGTATTATTATATCTGAACAGAGCTGATCATCAGGCCCTTAATTAGCAATGTATCCCCTTAAACAAGCAAAATTTTTTTTATTTTTTTATTTTTTATTTTTTATTCTTTTTACAAAAAGTCAGGTGGCCTTCTGTTGGTTTGACTTAGTGCCCTTTGCAAACAGATGACTAAAGATTACTGATGTTTCTAGGTGCTGGGGGTTAAGCCAAAGAGCATTTCCCTTCTTTTGCTTAATAATGAGCTAAGATGATTGAGGATCCATTGTCATGTCTTTGGTTTGCATTTTAGTTTGATAGCTTTGTTGTCAAGGTTATAGGAAAACATTAAAATTTGCGTGCATTTATTTAAAAAATAGTAATGTCATCTAGGCTGTTTTGCATTTATGGTTTATTCACACACACACACACACACACACACACACACACGTAGCTACTGCTCAGATCAAGAAGGTTTGCTCTCAGCCAGTAACCAACTCTTCCCCCAAAGAAACCATTAGTCTGACCTCTGTCACTCTTAGCTTTGCCTATTGGCAAATGGAATCAATCAGTATTTATTCATTTGCCTCTTTTAAAGAAAGCCTGATGTAGAACTCTTTCAGTTAAAAAAATGTAGGAAATTATGTAGTCATTTTTCATATTACAGAGAAATTACCTTTGGTTTTAAAAAATAATGAGTTTTCTTACCTCACTTAAAAAACAATCTGTTCATAAAATTTAAATATTTGTACATAGCTATTTATTAAATGAATCTTACATATTTTAAATTCACATGAAATTATAAATATACGAAAACATATTTTTAGTCTGCTTTTTCTTTATTTTTACTCATGTACGTACCCATACCAAGTTATATAGAACACGGGTTCCTTCCATCATAAATCATATAGAATCTGTTGTAATGAAACAAAATTTTAGTTTTCTGT
>NW_011912090.1:0-925 GCF_000151845.1 Pteropus vampyrus | reverse complement strand
GGTTATGAATGTGGCATGCATACTGACTTGCTTTATGATTACTTTGTATATATGTTTAACTCTTAAAATAATAAGAAGAATGAAGAATGCCTTGTGCACACTGTTTCTATTCCCAAAGCCAAACAGAGTACTGAAATTTCAGCTAGAAATTACAGCTCAAGGTTCCCTGGCTCTTGGTTTACTTTGCACATTTACTAAATCCTGTCAATCACCAATTCATTCATATAATTATTAAATATATAAATATATGTCCTATATTTATAAATATATCATGTATCGTATTGGAATACAGCAAGCCTTATCAAGATAACTCTTTAGTCCAGTAAAAATTTATAATTTCAATAATATGAAATAAAAAAATTAAATTATGAGGATGCAAAGAAAAGAAATGATTAACACAATTATTATCCCTTCAGAGCCCTGGACACATTCTCTGATAACTCTACATTTACTTGGAAAATACTACGTGCTTCCCTAGAGATTCAGTTTGAAAAAAAGTATTTGTCACTTGTAACATCCGAAATGTTTTTTAAAATACTAAACTATAAAAATAATTTGAAGAATGTAAAATAAAAATTTTCAAATGGGAAGAGTGGAGCTATATGTGGAGGTTAAAATATTGTCCTGAGTCATCTCTTAATAGATATCAGAAATTTTGTTGGCATGAGTTCAAGCCACTAAATATTGAATTCTTAAAACACTTAACATCTTTAGCCATCTTACTTTGCTGACAAAATATCTTGCATAAGTCAGAATATTGGAAATTATTTGCCACTATGTATTAACTGCTGCTGACAATTGATCATCAAAACATTCATAGTTCTTGATCTCACGGAGCTTATTATTTAGTCAGAGAAAGATATGAACCAAATAATTATGTGAATAAGCATACAATTGCAAGTACTACCAAAGAGAAGCACATGAT
>NW_011912089.1:0-1993 GCF_000151845.1 Pteropus vampyrus | reverse complement strand
CAAAGTTGCTCCTGGGAAACGTGACAGCTGTACCACCCAGGCTGGGAGACAATGTCCCTTTCACCTCCAGCCCAGGGCGGAGAACAGGACGTGAGGGCGGAAGTCCCTCCCCATCCTGGGACGTGCTGGCCAGCCCGGGAGCCAGGGACTCCCATTCACGGCCTGAGACCAGGCCATGTTGGGGGCAGGGTGAGGAGTCCAGAAGAGGGAAGAGATTGGGAGGTCTTGGGCACAAGGTGGGAACAGGCCCCCAGCCCCTTCTCACAGAGAGACAGAGGAAGGGATCCATTTCCCTCCCAGGGGTCAGAAGCCCCAGCTGTGCCAGGTTTGGGAGCTGAAGATGGAGGGAGGGCTGGTTCTGAGCACTTGAAAGGAACTAGGGCTTAGAAGGGGGTGTGTGTGAAATGGCCCTTCAGCAGGTGCAGGGGCATGGGGATCTGGGGCCTCTGTTGGCCCAGCGTAACCTGAAACCAGCCCCCTTTTCTAGTTGAAAAGCCTGTGCCTAAGTTTAGTTGGTGATAACCTTTGCTTAGAAGGCAGAGAGCACACTGTCCTGCACCCCAACTCCAACCCCAGTCCCTTCCCTTTCTGGAATTGCCCTCCCTTGGGGCCCCAAGCCAAGGCTGTGTCTGTGTTCGGCAGCCATCTGCATGGTTGGTGCCCAGGCTTTTCACAAACAGCAAGAGCAGGGCCAGAGGGCACGTAATGGTGACAGGAGGTGGGGAGCCCCACGCTGCAGAGTGGGCTGGGGAAATGTAGGAGAGAGAACAGCTGCTACTGTCCGTTCCTGCCTGGCCTCTTTAAGGGCCATTAACCCTTTTCCTGACAAAAGCCTCTCCATGCTTCTGCACTACCCAAAGTGTGTCTGAGGCTTCTCAACTTCCCCTTTGCCTCATGCTTGTCATTTTTCGTTACTGTCCTGTCAAAAAAAAAAAAAAAAAGGGTGGGAGACAGTTCCGGGGGTAGAACGCGACGACTGTGAGGTCTTCGTTTCCTGACATACACTGACAGAATTTTTTGATCCTGACTCTTTACCCCTGCCCAGGTGTAGGGTGTAGGAGGTTTGGGTCGTGGGAGCAGCTTCAGGGGTACCCCAGGCTGAGGCAGACCACTGCCACACTCCCCTTGGGACGGGTATGGGAATCTGCACTCCATGTCGTCGTATGGACCCAGGTCTAAGTCCTAGAGAGCAGCCACTCTCCGCGACAAGGGGGCAGCTTCCCGGGGGGCCAGTTCGAGTCGCCATCATCTGACAGCTACCCCGGCTCCTACTCCAGGTCCCCCACGAGGTCCCAGCAGCAATTTGGCTACTCCCCAGGGCAGCAGCAGACCCAATCCCAAGGGTTCTCCAAGGACATCTGCATGTTTTGAATCAGGGCGTGGCAGAGAAAAAAGAATGTCTAATGAGCTGGAAAAGTTATTTCAAGCCTTCAATGCTTGAAGACCCTAGGGCTGGCCTAGAACCAGTATCTGTAGTGGATATAAGCCAATGATACAGCAAAATTCAAACATTCACAGGCAAAAGAGGAAGATACTTTTGTTAACATTTCTGGAATTCAACTGGAAGCTTCATGTGGAACATCTTGGACGAAACTTTGACTTGTGTCATTACGTTAAAACCTAACATGGTGACTTGGAATAATTAGTTGGGTCTTCCTGGTATTTTTCATCTTATCAAATATTGTTGGTATTAGAGAAGACATATGGTGGGGTAATTTACAATATTTAGTTCTGGAAGTGCCTACCACATTTTAGAAGATTTACAGTTTCCAAATGTTTAATATTCTTGGTTATATAATGGACATTTGTCTTTTAATGTTTTTCCATTGTCTTAAAATAAAACATTTTGTCTAAAAAAAAAGGGGGGGAGTTCAGTGCCCAGGGAGCACTACTGACAGCCTGCTGTTGTCATGACAGCAAAGATACCAGTGTCGTCATGACAGCAGGCTCACTGCCTCTTGGTCCAGGTGACTCAGCAGAGGCTTGGGGAGCT
>NW_011912088.1:0-1978 GCF_000151845.1 Pteropus vampyrus | reverse complement strand
AAATTCATAGTTTTATCTATCTATCTATCTATCTATCTATCTATCTATCTATCTATCTCTGTGTGTGTGTGTGTGTGTGTGTGTGTGTATGTGTGTAATTTTTTTTTTTCTTGCCATAGCTGGTGATTTTAACCCAAGCATCAATGTGGTCTTCTGTAGATTTGTTTTAAACTCTAAATATGTTTTTTCCTGCATTTCATTTTTTTATTTGTTTTAGGTATACAGTATATTAGTTAGACATTTACATAGTTTATGAAACAATCCCCCGATTATTCTATCACTCCTCTGGCCCTACACATAGCCATTACATTACTGTGGACAACATTCCCTATGTTGTGCTCCCCATCCCCATGACCTATCAACTACTAATTGGTACTTCTTTAACCCTTAACCTTTTTCACGCAAGCCCCCAACCTCCACCCCTCTGGTCCTCAACAGATTGTCCTCTATTTCTGTGAGTCTCTTTTTGATTAGTTTGTTCTTTTTGTTCCTTAGATTCCACATATAAGTGAAAATATATGGTATTTATCTTTCTCTATCTAACTTAGTTCGCTCAGCATAATAATCTCTAGGTACATTCGTGTCATTGCAAATGGTAGGATTTCCTTTTTTTTATTGGACGAGTAATATTCCATTGTGTATATGAACCATAACTTCTTTATCCAATCATGTGCTGATGGGCATTTAGATTGATTCCATATCTTGGCTATTGTGAATAGTGTGTCCATGAATGCAGGGATATATAGATCTTTACAAATTATTGTTTTGGTTTTCTTTAGATAAATACCCAGAAGTGCCATTGCTAGGTCAAAAGGTAGATCCATTTTTAATTTTTGAGAAACCTCCAGACTGTTTTCCATAATGGCTGCACCAATTTGCAATTTCATCAACACTGCAGGAGAGTTCTCTTTTCTCCACATCCTTGCCAATACTTGTTGTTTTTTGATTTATTGGTAATAGCTATTCTGACAGGTATGAAGTGATATTTCATTGTGATTCTGATTTGCATTTCTCTGATGACTAGTGACCTTGAGCATCTTTTCATATGTCTTTTGGCCATCCGTATTTCCTTTTTGAAGAAATAGCTATTCAGGTCTTCTGCCCATTTTTTTAATTGGATCGTTTGTTTTTAGGGGGTTGAGTTGTATGAATTTTTTACATATTTTGTATACTAACCTCTTATCATATATATCATAAACGAATATCTTCTAGTTAGTACGATGTCTTTTCATTTTTTTTATGGTATCCTTTGTTATACAAAAATGTTTAGTTTGATATAGTTCTATTTGTTTATCACAAACTATATTTCTTCTCCATATACACATATACTTGGTATAATACAAAATTATTTTCTTTGAGTAAAATTGTCCTTCAGAAAGGAATTTAATTTGGGCTTTTGTGTATCTCATGGCAAAAAAAATCACATATCCTGTTTGATAAACACAAACTTAAGGAGACCAGGGGGTCCCACCAAAGTCAATGCTGCACATTATTTTTAATAAGCCCTATGGGCCAACTTTTCAGAAATATTAATGTAACCCACAAGCAAGAAGAAGTTTCCTGGAACCTTCTTGGAAGCATGAAAAAGTTATACATCTCATGGAAAGATACCCAAGAATTCTCGGCAATGGCTAAAAATGACACATAAATTAAAACTATCACATAGTTTCAACAGACCCTATAGGAAATAGGCTACTAAAATTTTGTGGTGCAAAAGAAGTAAAATAAGCCATACATGAAGCTCTCACACAGGGATCCCACATTAAAGTCAGTAAAAGAGAACCTTCATGACTTCCTTGTAAAGCTTCCTGATCCACAGGAGATGTTTTCTCTGATAGGCACTGCTGCTATGATACACCACAGGTGGGCCTATTTCTCTATAACTTTGTTCATTCAATAAACTAAAGTAAAATCTTACAAAGAGCGAATTTTAAGGGAAACTTGAGGCACCAGAAAGGAGAGTTTTAGAAGAGAATCT
>NW_011912087.1:0-2323 GCF_000151845.1 Pteropus vampyrus | reverse complement strand
GACTACAATGTATTTGCTGGAGTCACCAAAGTGGCAGACTCTGCATGTGACCAGGAATACCAGAGGAAAAATACTAACTTGTAATTGCAGGAGGCTCCTACCGGCGCTTCCGTCTCCCACTCCTTCTCAAACATACCCACTCAGTTTCCAAGACCTCTTAACTCAAAGTGGGGTCTGTAGGCCAGCAGCAGCAACAACAGCAGGGAGAGCAGTATGCCCATGGAACCTCAGGCCCTACCCAGACCTACTGAATCAATCTGCATTTCAACAAGATCCCCAAAGCGCTGTCTAAGTACATTAGCATTTGAGAAGCTATAAGGAAGGTCCTTTGCTTGCTTAGCCAGTTACCAGGTCCCATTTTTCTGGTATTTCCCCACATCTTTCTAGGTTTGGCCCTGAATGACTGAAGGCAGAAACAGAGTAGAGCAGACTACTTTTACATGTGGGAAGGAAAGAGAAGGAGAGAACTGGCATAATAAAGGGCAGCAGGACAGAGAGGAAGGGAGAAGGAGAGGAGATGAGCAGTGGGACTTAGGGAGAGAGCAATCTTGGGAAGCTGTGGCTGTGATTTATGTTTCAGTCCTACTTTTCAGCCTCCTTAAGAGACCTTCAGTGAAACCTCCATTTGTTTTTTTTAATTTAGAAAAATAATAGACAGCCGTAATGAATAATATTGCCAGTATTTTTGTACTCACCACCTACAATTCATAAATGTTAATAATCTTGCATATTTATCTTAGATTTTTTTTTTTAAATAAAGGGTTGCCGAGAAAGTTGAGGTCCCCTGTGTCCCCCCTGGTCCCATTTCCCTCCCCTCTTCCTCCAGGCAACCACTGTCATGATTTGTGTCAGTCTCTTTTACCACATGCATATCTCTAAATTATATAAAGCATTGTTTTATGGTTTAACTTACATAATTGTTATTTTATAAAAATTATAAATAACATTCTAAAACTTACAATTTTGAAATCTATTCCTATCAAAAAATGTCGCTCTAGCTCATTCTTTTTTTTAATCTTATTTTTTTATTGTAGTAAAATATACATAACACATTTTACCATTTTTAAGTGTATAATTTAGGGGCATTAAGTATATTCACAATATTGTATAACCATCACCACTTTCTATTTCTAGAACTTTTTCATCATCTCAAACAGAAACTCTGTACCCATTAAACAATAACTCCCCATTACCCGCTTTCCCTAGCCCCTGGAAACCTTACTTTCTGTCTTAGCTCATTTGTTTTTAATTGCTACATCACATTTCTTCAACGAATACTATATATATATATATATGTAGTCCTCTTTGGGCTAAATTACTATGTATTACACAGGTCTCACTGGGCTAAAATTGACGTATGGAAAGGGCTGCATTCATTTCTGGAGGCTTGAGGAAAGAATGTGTTTCCTTGTCTTTTCCTGGTTCTAGAGGCTGTTCTCATTCCTTGGTCCATGATCCCTTCTTCCATCTTCAAAGCCAACAACATAGCATCTCTCTGACTCTGCGTCCGTTGTCACATCTTTTTCTCTGCTTCTCCTTTTACTACGCTTGTTCACTTTTAAGGACCCTCGTATTTATATTGGGCCTTCCCAGATAATTCAAGATCATCTTCCTCTCTCACGGTCAGTTGAGTAGTAACCTTAATTTCATCTGTAAGCATATTTTCCCTTTACCAGGTAACCTAACATATTTACAGGATATTAAGATGTGGATATTGGGGGGAGGGGCATTATTTGGCCTATCACGATTACTAAAACAAACATTGTTGCAGTTGACATTCAAATATAAGTCTCTTGAGTTCTCACTCATGAGAGTTCACTGGGCAGTACCACTGCAGTGGAATTTTCTCTTCCTCTTTTGCTCTTTCAGGTCATTTTGGAGTCAGGTTTGTCTTTATTTTGGATACAGTCCTTGCTGAGATTGATCGTAAGGGGGCCCAGCCTTACTCAGCCTGCACACGTGAATGGAGGAATTGACCTTCACCTTTCAGACCTGGCCTTGTATTTACTCCCTCACAGGGTCCGACTTTGGAAGGTTATAGCGATGACTAAGAGGGAGGCTAGCAAGTACCACAAAAGTCCATGGAGGAGTTTGTAGAAGAGGTGTTTGGGAAAGGTGCTTAAAAAAAACTCTCTGGGATATGGAAATCAGAACCATCACTTAAGGGAGAAGAGTCGACAGGGAGCAAGGCAAGGAGATGGTCCTGACAGCTAGCCCAAAATAAGACTGGGGGTTCTCAAGCACAAGGTGTAAGGATATGTGATGTATAATAAGCACGTGCATCCCAGGGCTTTCCCTGCAGAGCTGACGTATTACAAAGATG
>NW_011912086.1:0-3218 GCF_000151845.1 Pteropus vampyrus | reverse complement strand
ATGATTCTGTTCCTGGAAGCATCTCAGCTAGAGCTTGGCAGAATCAGCCCCCTGGTTTCTGCAGGGCTGTTGCCAGGCTGTCTGACATGGGATCCATTTGGTCCTCATCATCTCTCAGCACTAACTGCCGTTAGAGAGGCCGGAGGCCAAGAGCCACAGAAAGTGTTCTGGAAGAAAATTGCTTCTGAAACGCTGGTCATGTTTTTTTTCCTTTGTACTTCACTCCACGTTTCTGTGTTTCTGTCCCCAGCTTCTCACTCTCCACTGTTCTTTCTCAGTACGTGACATCAGTAGATCCAGATTCTAAGATGACACACACAATCACACACACACACACATTTGCCCACGTGTTCTTTGATATTTAGTAGTGGCAAGGAAGGGCTGGTGCTGAGGAGTAATGACTAAGTGGCCTGGGATATTTATGGCTCTAAAATTTCATCAACTGACTTTTAAAAACAAGAGCGTGAGATTTCATACATTTAGAAAGCTTTGACTTCAAAGGGTGGTAGGTATTTGGCACTCAAACTGAAAGGCTTAAAACATGACATCCCTTAAATCTACTCTCTTTACTCCCAGAAGCATCTCTGGAGGGCAGAATATTCAATGTAAGACCTTATCCTCAAGGACCGGATCGAATGGGCTCTTAAATCTCTATTCTACTAAAGGCTACCCACCCGCTCTTTATCTTGAGTGAAGATATGAAGGTTGTGTGTGTGTGGTGGTGGTGGAGGGGGACAGTGTGCCAGGAAGGAAAGGAAAGGAAGAATTCCTGTTATATCCTATCAGGAAATGGGGAGAGAAAAACTGCTGGGAGGAACAAGGTGAACGGAAAATTTCAAATACAGTGAATTTGAGACACGGTTATGAGAGGAAAGAATGATTTGCATTTTCATTCGTTCAATAAATATTTATTAGTACAGACATTGTGCCAGAACACTTTGTGTATACTTATAGAACTGAAACCCTAATGGGCAAGAACAAGGAAAATTACAAATCATTTTTATGGATAAGTAGAAATGAGGAGGCCTCACTGATAGCGAAGGAGATTGGTGGTAAATTGCAGGGGACAGATTTGGAGTCCTTATGAATGAGATGAAATTAACATGTAAAAAGTAATAGAATACTTCCAGCCAAAGCAAAGGCTATGAGGAATGCAAGAGCTTTCTGTGTTCTCAGAACTGAAAGTTTGGTTGGTCTCAGTGGATACAGGAAGAGTGGGCCATGGTGAGTTGGTGAGCTGGGTGGAAACCAGATCACAGATGACACTATAGATCATAATCAAGGTTACATGTTTAGGCTTTGTCCCCAGTGAAATAGAAAAGCATTGAAAGGTTTTAAGTAAGGGAGTGATATGATGTCATTTATGTGTTAAAAAGATTCTTCTGGTTGCTGTATTCAGGATACACTGGAAATTAAAAGATTAGAAAGGAAATGCTTATAAAGTATTTTGGTAAAAAGGTCAATAGCTCAGACAAGGGTGCCAAGAGGTAGAGAAATAGATGGACTAGAAGGCAGATGTACCAGCACATAAGAAAGTGTACATGAGAGAGTCTGCTTGGTTTTGGTTTGAAACTGCTGGCTGCATTTACTGAAATGGGAACGTAGTGGAATAGAGAATTCAGTCTTGAACGTGTCAAGTTCCTGTGAGAAATTTAAAGGTGAGTCCAGCAGGAAGTTGGGCATATGAGCCTGGAGCTCAGAGGAAAGGTTTGGACTGGAAACATACATTTGGCCTGTGGATGACTCACAGCTACAGGAATGAATGAGACCAGAAAAGAGAGAGAAGATGCGAGAGATGTCTAGTGCTGGGAATCTCAATGTTTAACAGCCTCAACATTTAGCAGTGAAGCACAATGGGCAATGGAGACAGAAGAAGAAGGAATGATCAGAGAGGAAAGAGTGTTCCACTAAGGAGACTGATTAGATGTGTTGAATATTGCTGAGGTCAAACGAATGCAATGAAGGCAAAGTGACCACTGGTTTAGCAATACGAAGGTCACTGGTGAGAGATTTCCGTGGAAGGGATTAAGGGTGGATGGGAGATAGGGAGAGTGGAAAAATATCCACAGCTCTTTAGAGAAGTTTAGTTTAGAAGGAAACCTAAAACTGGAGTGGTACTTTTTACTTTATGTTCATCAGGTTCTTTGTCTTAAGCAATGTATTAGTTTCTTGTGGCTGGTGTAACAAAATCCTATAAACTTGGTGGCTTAAAACAACACACATTTATCCTTTCACAGTTCTGGAGGCCATAAATCTGAAATCAGTTTCAATGGGCCAACCAAGGTCTTGGCAAGACTGCATTTCTGCTGGAGGCTCTAGGGAAGAGTCCATTCATTGTTTCTTCTGTCTTCTGGGGGCTGCTGGCATTCCTTGGTTTGTGGCCACATTGCTCCAGTTTCAACCTCTATGGGCACATTGCCTTTTTCCTCTTCTGTACATGTCATGTACATGTCTGTACATGTCTCCCTGGGTCTCTTTCTTACAAGTATACTTGTGATTGCATTTAACGCAGGGGGATTTCCCCATCTCAAGACCCTGTTTCTTTACAAAGCAACATTTATAGGTTCCAGGTACTTTATTTTTGAAGGCCCTTATTTGGCCTACTATGTTGTACTAAGTCACTAATTAACTCCTGAGACTCTGAAGTTGTTTGTAGAGTTAATGATTTTTAAGTTTATCACACTTTTTATTCTAATACTTCTAGTGATCTTAAAACCTCTATTAAAATATTGAAATGCAATATTTCTTTTTCAAAGTCATAAGTATTAATTTCTAATTAATATTTGAGATAATACATAAACACAATTTTCAAAAAAAGTTCAACTGATAGTTAACAACAGGAATGGGATTTTCTTGTTAATATTGCCAGTATTGAGTAAAAGGGTCAATCTTTATGAATTCTAAATAAATAAGAAGTAAGTGATTAAAATGAGTTAGATATATAATGCAGCGTTACTATGCTGACCTTGGTGGTTGTAAATTTGTTCCCATAGACATTATTTAATATTATATCACCAAATTATTTTAGCATGTAGGTAATTTAATAAAAATATTTATATCTGTATATCAATGAAGAGAACGATAAATTATACGTGTGTGGTTTTAAACAGATTCACTTAAATATCTATTTTTGGTATTAAATATGTTCAGAACTCTATTTGTGTTGTCCTCACATCTAGGTTGACTTCTACTCATACTTTAGGATGCACTTATTTGGG
>NW_011912085.1:0-1830 GCF_000151845.1 Pteropus vampyrus | reverse complement strand
TTTAATCTGATTGTCCTCTGGAGAGAGACGGACCAAAATGATAATGGGCATTTGGTTTGGAGCTGTTGTGAAATGAGCTCTCAGCCAAAGACCCTCAAACCGATGCCCAAGACCTCTGATTCCTTTCAGTGGCATGTGGAAAATGTCCACATTAAGAGATTTTATTATACATAAGGATCTTTGAATTTCGTTCTTGTTTATTTCTAAATAGCCTTTGAAACGCAGAGTAAAGATCATAAATAATTGTTTACAGAATGCCAGGGAGAAATCAAGAGAAACATAAAATTTAAACATTTACCAAACCAGGTACCATGCACGATCTGATTCGATCTTTATAATAATTATGTATGTGGCAGGTATGAGGTATGTATTATTCTCCCCGTTTTACAGATTAGTCATTAATTAGGACAGCAGCCAAAACAGCATGCATGGGTGAACAGGGTGAGAACTGAACTGTCGGACGTGATGCCCTGGGTAACTGGTGAGTTGTCGATGGGTATTATCTGGCTGGTGGGTCTTCCCTAAGCTTTGCATTGACTTTGGCTTAGAAAATAAAGTCTTTGGTAAAAAATGAATTTATCTGAAATAAACATCACAATATTATGTTTTGAATCTCATGTATAAAAATTGAAATATAGAGTACACATATAATTTTCCCCTTATTTTTAGGTCTCTTTGATTTTAAAACTGCTGTAACAATCATAGTCATTTTTAAAGTGTTGATAAGAATACTGTCCTGAATTTTTATGGAGATTTTTTCTTGCAAGGACCTTGAAGTGCTAAAAATGTTGTCATCCATATAGCAAACCTCGGGAATATCTAATTTAGCAAATGTCAGTGATAAATTCTTCTGGTGCCATTTTCCATGTCTTTGAATATATTAGAACGCCCTGGAAATAAGAATGTTTATTTTACAGCAATTGACTGCTGGTAATATGGTTAGTTGGTATAATTCCACTTGTATTTACTGTTTATCCTTTAAATAGCTGCTAGGATTAAAAAAAAATCCTTTATGTTTTCTTTCTATTTCTAAAGTAGTAGGTATTACCCACTTTTTAGTGCTTTCTCCAGATGGGCTAAGGAAACGCCGTCTTTAGCGAACTTTTCATCCTTAGTACCGCTGAGCCCCTTTCACAAACACAACTAGAATTAGAATAAAAGCTGGAATTTTAAGGGCCGAAACACGCAGACAGATGCTGTGCAAACAGAAGGCGGTGGAAACTCGGAGGTCACATAAGTGAGCAAAGGATGCTGGGAGTGGATAGCCGGGGCCTGAGCCCACCCACCCGTTAATTGAGCCGCCTGGCCAGAAACTCCTGGGAGGAGAAGGAGAGTGGGGGGGGGTCTCATTTTTTTTTTTTTTTTACAAATGACAGAGTCACTTTGCTTCACCAAATGATTGTGAGTAGTTCAGCATTTGCTCTTTATTTTTGTTTCCAGTGACTTAATTAGTGACACCTAAACTTTGTCCACAATATCAGCATTATGTTTACGAGTCAATTAAGTGCCAGACGGTGTTGTTAAATGGAACAGTGAAGACGGTGGGTTCTGTGAGAGCTGGCGAGCGAGCGTGAGGTGACCGAGGCTTCTCAGGGACGTGGTCAGGGCTTGACCCCAGAACCCTGTCCTGGTGCCTCCTCCCGCCCAGTCTCCACTGGCAGTTCCTCACCCTCTCCCACATCAGAGCCATCGTGGCCCCCCCGCCCCCATGCCCTTCTTTCTGCTGTGTCTCTCCCACAGACCTAAAGCTTCCCTGTTCTTCACCTTCCAACTTAGATCACTTCATGCACAAAACCGTCTCTTAATTCCTGCTCATTGCCCAGTGATGAC
>NW_011912084.1:0-3572 GCF_000151845.1 Pteropus vampyrus | reverse complement strand
TCATCCACACAAAGCAGAAACTATGGGAAATGAAAGGGGACAAAGATACAGGTGCATAAATATTAGAAATGTCGATAAGCCGATATGAGGACAAACTAAGGCAAGAGAGTTAAGTAAGTAAAAATTTAGAGAAACTAAACAGAATAGCGATGTAGGTCTCACGGATAACTATCCCGATGTTACACACTCGTAATCGAGAACATAATTTCTTCTCAGATATACATAGATCAGCTGTATATCTACTAATATTAGAAAATGTCAGGACATTTATAAAGTAGAAATTTCATCAATAACATTCGGAGCATAAGTAACAAAACTAGAAATTAAAACAAGATTTGAAAAGCCTCTTCCCACTGGAAGTTTAAAAGTTCTTCTATTAAATAATACAAGGATGAAAAGAAGATACAAAAATGACAACATTTCTAAAACTCAAGTGTAATTGAAAATTAAATTACGTAAAAATCCTTGGGATACATTTAAGGTGTAGCAGAAGAAAATCCATGTTCTTAAAAGCTTATATCAATACAAATGAAAATTTTAACAAAATTTAATTCCCACTCAAAAAGCTAGAAGTAGAATGGCAAACTGAACCAAGAGAAAGTAGGTACTTACAAGGTAAGTGAAATACAGACAAAGCAGAATTTAATTATATAGAGCATATAGAAACAGTAGATCTAACTAATGAATCAAAACTCTAGTGATCGCTACAATGAAACATACAAACCACTTAAGAAAACAATGGAGGCATACACAAAATAAGAAATACTACTACTTTACAGAGATCCTGTGAAATAAGTCAGAGAGACTACTTACTTAGTATATCCGTATTCAAAAACTTTTGAAACATAGCTCAAATGGACAATTTCTTGATGAAATACAGCTTAGTAAAATTGACCCCATTAGAGATAGAAAGTTTAAGAAGGTCATTTTTTTTAATATAAGAGAACGTTATTAAGAAACTGCTATACACACACACACACGTACACGCACACGTGCACACACACATACACACACACACACGGCGCAGATGTCTTCGCAGGGGAATGTTACTAAACTTTTAGAGATCATATAATCCCAACACAAATAAATTGTTCCAAAACATAGCAAATGAAGGAAAACTTTCAAGTTTATTTTCAGCTGCGTAAGAACGGTTTTGTATTATGAAATTCAGTAATATAATTCACTGTATTAATCATCTATAGGGAAAATTCATTCGATTATCTCCATCGATGCTAAAAAAGTCTGACAAATTTCAACACCCATTCCTGATTTTAAGAAAAAACCCTCAAAATTAGTTACGTATGGGCATCTGCTCATTCTCCTTCTGTCCATCTGTCTGTCCGCCTCCCATTAAGAAGCCCTAGAGACCTTTTCTCCATGATTTGGAATTAGAAAGAGGTGCCCACAATTTCTTTTACTCTTGATCATCACGCGAAAGGTGTTATCCGCTGCAATTAGACCAACTCCTGGAGACGTAGCAGCTCCTGGAGACGTAGAAGCTGGACGATGTACTAAAGCTACCTCTAGTTGCAGACAATGTGGTAGCAAAACTGGAAAACACTAGAGAATCAATGATGAAATTAACTGGGACAGTAAGAGAATTCAGAACGCAAACAGTATATAATATAGTCTAAAAAAGGACATGTTTATGCGCATGAATAATAAGCAATTGGAAGAGAAAACACCATTTACGATAGAAATAAAAAAAAAAGATAAAACTCTTAGAAATACACTTTTGAAAACTCTGTGTGAAATACTCACGAACAAATAGAACAAATATCCTTCGTTATTGGGTAGGACCAGTCAGCGTCATAAAGAGGTCGGTTCTCCGTAAGTTGATGTATGCATTTAATAGAACTCCGATAAAACACAGCCCAGAAGATTTTTTTCTGGAGCTTTACCAGCTGGGAGTAAAGTTAATTCTCAAATATATGTGAGAGCACGCAAAAATGCTTGAACAAGAGGACTAAGAGCTAATAACACTAGCCCAGCGGATTTTAAAACAGCCCACAGTAATCAAAGTGCTGGTCCAGGCACATTGGTATAGGAGCAGCCACTGGAATCAGATGGAGGTTCACAAGCAGATCCAGGTTATATAGAAATTTCATATACGACGATGACGCGATTTCAAATCAGTGGGGCCAACTTGAATTTTCGAATAACTATGTGGGGAGTTCTGCGTAGCCATTTAGAAAATACCGGAATCGCATCCGTACCTTACACGGCACACAAGACTCTGCTCCAAATGGGTCGGACATATATGAATGTAAAAAGGGAAATCGCACAGGTACCGGAATAACTCAAAGTGGACCCCCTTCTTACCCGCTGGAGGAGAAAGGCTTCCATGTAAGTATCCAAACTGAGATGCAATAAAATATTGATAAGTTTGATTACAGAAATATTTTTAAATTTGCACAATGAGAAAAATATTAGCCAATCGAATGCAAAATGACGAGTGGGAAGACATTATTTGCAATAAATACCATAGGAAAATAGCTATCTATAATATATAAAAATAGAAATTCTTAAACCCTGAGGACAAGGAAGAAGCTACCTTACAGAAAATCTTGCAAAGGGCATGAGAAGATGTTTACTAAAATAGAAAACGTCCATAAACATTTTTAAATGTTCAATTTTACCCAGAAGAGAAATGCAAAGACAGATCGGAACTATGTCGAAATGTCGTTTCTCGCCTTGAAAATGCGCTGTACTGACAAAGCTAAGGAGAAACCATTCCACAGTCAGAATGAAAAATGAAGGAAATGTCCCTTTGGCACCGCGTGACTAAATGACACGTTCGCCCTTTGACCTAGAATTCTCGCATCTAGGAATTTACTCCGAAGGCTCAGCTCCAAAGTATGAAAATAAGCGGGCAGAGGCATAGGACCCAGCATGTTAGAAATGACTAAAACAGCCCCAATCAATGTAGGCCGATCGCGACGTTACAATATTTTAGCACAGAGTACTACATAGCCGTGTAGAAAGAATAAGGGCCGTGTCCACTGCCGTAGTAATTTCCAAGACATATTGCTGAGGAAGTTACAGAAGCAACGTGCACGAAGTTTTTCATAGCACGTGGTATTTAAAAAAAAAAAAGAAAGAAAGAAAAAAAATGCGGTAATAAAAAAAAGAAAGAAAATAAATGAATGAGAAAACAGTTACGCATCTGTTTTTGTAAAAAAAGATAAAAGAACGTGGAAATTCATGGAATGGGTCATATACAAGAGGGACAAGGGGAAGGGAGGGGTGGGTGGACAGTTTTCTGGGTAACCCTTATTCCTTTTTGTATAGTTTAGACTTTGGGAATCGTGTAAATATTTTACATATTAAAAAATATATTTAAATCGACCACCAGGGAGGAAAACTCTGAAGTCGGATACAAGTAGAAATGAATGACAAACTCGGCTCCAGTTTAAATTACTAGTATAACTGTACCGGGGGCGGCGGGGAAAGACCTACATCGGTGACTTCTGAACACAATATTTGGGTTATTCGCTTGTATTCTTAGCTTAACGAGGCAGGTGGTTTCGGCAAGTCCGAAGCCGCGTTGCCTGTATCGTAGGGTTGAGCAA
>NW_011912083.1:0-2060 GCF_000151845.1 Pteropus vampyrus | reverse complement strand
GGAACACTCTCTCTGTCAAGGATGGTGAGATAGATACACAGGTAGCAGTGACCTGAGGCAGGCAGCCATAACTTCTGACCAGGCCCTGTCCAAGCAGGCCGGGGAAGAAGGCATTCGAGCTGCTTCTTGGAGAATACGTAGGATTTAAATGATCTCAAAAGACCAGAGAGTACACATAGCATGTGGTTTCAAGGAAGAATGACTGATTGAATGAATGGCTTCTCTACTGTCAGGAGTTTCTTATAGTGAAATTACCATTTTCATGTAGAAGACTTTCCTTAAATTCCATATTAGGCCAACTTGTTGCTCTGCTCTTTGTCAAGGTCTTTGGCACTCCTGGGTGCTCCTGGGGTCTCTGTATGGGTAGCATTAGAGCCAAAATCTGCCTTTTTGGAGCTCTTCTCTAATCAGAAGGGGAATCGGGGTCTATGGAAAAAGCATGCTGGGCTTTCACGTCAAGCAGATTCCAGCTCCAACACTTATTTGTTGTGGGGCCTTAGGCTATTGTTTTTAATGGTTTTAAGCCTCTGTTTCTTCATTTAAACATAAGAATAACTCTACATGTTGAGTGGTTATGAGAAATAAATTATTGCCTGTGTAATGCTGGACACTCAAAAACCACTCAAAGAAAGGTGGTTTCTGTGTGGCCATCACTGACGTTATTGCAAGTACTTCCTAGAGCCATGAGGATGAGATTTACCCTTCCCTCATAACCTTGACAGTGCCACAAAACTACCACCATACATCCTTGAGTTCTCTCCATCTCCAGGCCAAACACTCTTGTGTCTACCTCCCCCCGCCACCCCCTGCCCCACAACATACCCCTTTTATCAACAGAACCTGCGATGACATGGTTTCTCTACTTTGGATGATGGTGCTAGCCTGTCTCTGTCTTACAAAGTCTCTACCTTATGTGAATAAGAGCTATGCATGAGAGCTTGGGGCACAGGAGATGACCTGACAGGAAGAGAAATGTCTGGAGGGGTGTGTGTGCTGTGGGGCCCCCATTATGACTTCTCGATGGCTGCAACTCTCATTCCTGGACATTCTCTCCTGGGATACACTGTTCTTCCTTAAAGTCACCATCAGGTTCCTTCCTCTATTCTCCAGGGCCACGTCTGAGAGCAGCAGGCTCCTGCAGGCTCTGCACTGCGGCCTGTTTCCCGTCTCCACTTCTGGTTTAGAGCAGCTTTCGTGGAAACAGCAAAGTCACCACAAAGGGCTCCTGGGTCATCACCTTTCCTGGTTTCTAAGTTGTCGCTATTGTTGTTTTTAGTGCAGGAGGGAAAGACAGCATTTTCACTTACATTTCCGTGTCGGGGTGGACAGTGTGAAGCCAGGCAGGCAGCAGGGTCCACATTGGCCTGGCAGGCCCATTTTCCTGTACCCTCTTCCCACAAGGGCCAGAAAAGCCAGTTCTGGTGCCCTTTTACGTTCCTCTGGCCTGGGCAGCTAGATTGTTACCTACTGTAACTTTTTTTTTCCCCAGAAAACTCTTATAGGATGCCAATTAATGTTCTGTTTCTTTTCATCACGAAGGAAAATGGAAAAAGGAACAAATGAATTAGTTTTTCTTAAATCATAAGCTGTGATTTCTTAATAAACTAACTTAGAGAATGGCTTTTGAATTCCACAGACAGTCCTGAGTGTTTACTGGATGCCAAGCCCTGTATGATGAATGGATGGAGGTTGAGATGCCAAAGATAGAGTCCTTGTCTTCAGAGGGCTTCCAGGGGCAGCCTGTCCTCAGACAGCCATCATGCTCTGCAGTGGGCAGGCATGAAAAGGCTGCTGAAGAGCGGAGGGGAGAACCCCAGTGTCCGGGATGGTGTTGTTGTTACTTCACCTCTCCATGCCTGTCCACACGTCAAGGTCCAGGCCACGTCCCCGTCTTCCACTGGGTTTTCCTTGACTGCCTCAGGCCTCAGAGCGTTCCCTACTCTCCAAGCTTTAGATCCCTGTAGCCTCTACAGCCTGTACAGATGACGTTCCCCATCTGTCCTTCCATCTTCTCAGCATCACAGCCTCACAAGGCACATCATACCATCCCACTTTAACAA